>NC_080484.1:16538732-16768732 GCF_030265055.1 Doryrhamphus excisus
CCAATACAGTTGATAAAATAAAAGGAAATAAGACATATAAATCATAGAAAACGTGCTTACCACCTTCTAAATGCATTTAATAATATTAGAGCTCTCTAGACATGAAACAACACCCCTATAGTCACCTTTACACTCATTTTACCCAATATAGTAGACATAATAAGAGAAAATAAAACATGAAAGACATAGAAAATATGTTTACCACCTTCTAAATACACGTTTTAATATTATTAGAGCCATCTAAACATGAAATAACACCCCTATAGTCACCTTTACACTCCTTTTATTCAATATAGTAAACAAAATAAGACAAAAGAAGACATATAAGACACAGAAAATGTGTTTACCACCGTCTAAATACACGTTTTAACACGATTAGAGCCCTCTAAACATGAAATAACACCCCTATAGTCACCTTTACACTCCTTTTACCCAATATAGTAGACAGAATAAGAGAAAATAAGACATATAAGACATAGAAAACGTGTTTACCACCTTCTAAATACATGTTTTAATATTATTAGAGCCATCTAAACATAAAATAACACCCCTATAGTCACCTTTACACTCCTTTTACTCAATATAGTAAACAAAATAAGACAAAATAAGACATATAAGACACAGAAAAAGTGTTTACCACCTTCTAAATACGCGTTTTAACATGATTAGAGCCATCTAAACATGAAATAACACCCCTATAGTCACCTTTACAGTCCTTTTACCCAATATAGTGGACAAAATGAGACAAAATAAGACATATAAGACACGTAAAATGTGTTTGCCACCTTTTAAATACACGTTTTAATATTATTAGAGCCATCTAAACATGAAATAACACCCCTATAGTCACCTTTACAGTCCTTTTACCCAATATAGTAGACAGAATAAGAGAAAATAAGACATATAAGACATAGAAAACGTGTTTACCACCTTCTAAATACATGTTTTAATATTATTAGAGCCATCTAAACATAAAATAACACCCCTATAGTCACCTTTACACTCATTTTTTTCTGTCGATGTTTTCCAGGTTCAAAATCAATGACTTCCTCTTCAAAAGAACACAAAGACAAGAATGAAGCTGTGGTGAGTAGCATCTTACTATTTATATGGTATTTATTTATACTATATTTATACTATTTATACTATATTATTATTTATGATGTTTTTGGGCCTGGTTGTCGATGCAGCATTTCCCAGACGATGGCACCTTTCAGAAGACGCCCCCTGGTGGCGCCGACACCAAACGTGCACAAGGTGATGCCCCGCCCACTTCCACTGCTTGGGCCTGTGTTACCACCCCCCCCCCCCCACCAAAAAACACACCCAAAACTGGAGTTTTTTTTCAAACTAATTATTTTTAATTGCATCAAAAGACACATTTCTATCCATTTATGTGGAAATGTGTCATATTGTCCAATCAGCTGTCAGCTGCAGGGACATGTGACCTGCAGCCCAATTAACGGGCTCAGAAACTACTCAGTCATGATTGACAGTAGGAGCTAGCCAATCAGAGGCAATGATGAATGTGAAGCTAGCTTGAATGTGTCTTTATGTCTTCACTTCCCGGGATCTGTCCCTCAGAGAAGAGCGACGGGGGGGTCTCCAGGCAGAGGAAGTCTCGTCGGGTTCAGGACCTCAGAGAGGGGATCCAAGATCCTCCTGGACCTGATGGGCCCAAAGACAAACACCCCACGGTGAACCGCCCCGCCCCGTTCCCTCCGTCTGCACACGCCTTCCAAGATGACGTCACCCGCCGCTCCTCCTCGCCGGGCGCAGCTGCCGTCTCAACCGCACATGACCAATCACAAAGCCACTTGTTATCTGCGGCCACGCCCCTAAACACTCAGGTATGAGTAGCACGTCAATCATTGTATGCTGACATCACGTGGAAGGTGGCGCACGCCCTCTGGTGGATACACATGTGAACTGCACCACGTGGCACCAATGCAAATACAAATAAATCACAATTATGATCAATGATTGAAATTATTTTACGATTAAAATAAAATATACATTAATCATGGGAAATTACTAAAATTACTTAAAAATATTGTTGTATAATCACTAAAAGATCACATAGATATGTGCAATACCATAATTAGAAAAACATAACACATACAAAAATCATATTGCAATTATTAAGGTGTTTAAAATTGTTTAATATTAATACTGGAAATAAATAATATCAATAATAAAAAATAAAATAAAAAATATTTTATAAAATTATATAAAAATTATAGTATAATTAATTATATTAAAATTATAATTATAAAAATTATATTATAATTAATTATATTAAAATTATAATTATAAAAATTATATTATAATTAATTATATTAAAATTATAATTATAAAAATTATATTAAAATTATAATTATAAAAATTATATTATAATTAATTATATTAAAATTATAATTATAAAAATTATATTATAAAAATTATAAAAAGATTATAAAAATTATAATCACTTGAATTAATTATTCTGATGTTCCAACAATAAAGTTGTCAACAATCAATATTCATATTCAAGTGCGGTGCTGCCCACAGCCACCAGGGGGCATTATTGGTGTTCTGATGATGAATGTACAGTATATACTGTATGATGTGGATTCACTTTCTGACATCTTCTTGTAAACTTTGCATCCCTTAAGGTCGGCATTGCGTTGCTAGCGGCGACCGAGGGCACGGGTGCTCCAACGAGTGTCCCGCCGAGCCACAGCGTCACGGCCATCTCCAGTAGACCAAACGGGAGCTTCCTGATCTCTCAAAGCACGCCCCTGCTGCCGAAGGTACGATGGCACCGCGTGTGCGTTAATTTCTATTTTTACCGCTTTTAATGCGTCTCATCACGTATAAGACATACTGGATAAGACAGAAAACCAGTTTATGACGCCTTTACACACCATTAGAGCCCTAAATAGCGCCCCATAGTGCCTTTACGCTCCTATTAGTCTTTCTTTATATCACACTGCACAGGCCACTGGATCACTGCAGGGACATAATGGCTGCTGCTGGCATAGCAAGCTAGTGAGCTAACTCATTAGCCTCTCCAACTTAAGGAAGCGTTTCAAACAGAGTGGAGACAAAGAAGCCAAAAAACATACCACTTCCTCACAGACTGAGAGAAGAACCTTTTTTTCCCCCCACTCAATCTCAGCCTAGGTATGTCTGTTTTGGCCATGGCATGCTGACATGGCCATGGCGTGTTCTGTCTCGGCCGTGGCATGCTGACATGGCGATGGCGTGTCCCATCTCAGCCGTGGGGTGTCCCGTCTCGGCCATGGCATGCTGACATGGCCATGGCGTGTCCTGTCTCGGCCGTGACGTGTTCCGTTTTGGCCAGGGTTTGTCCGTCTCGGCCATGGCATGCTGACATGGCGTGTCAGCATGGTGTCCGTCTCGGCCATGGCGTGTTCCGTCTCGGCCATGGCATGCTGACATGGCCATGGCGTGTCCCATCTCAGCCATGGGGTGTCCCGTCTCGGCCACGGCATGCTGACATGGCCATGGCGTGCTCCGTCTCAGTCATGGCGTGTCCCGTCTCGGCCACGGCATGCTGACATGGTTATGGCGTGCTCCGTCTCAGTCATGGCGTGTCCCGTCTCGGCCATGGCATGCTGACATGGCCATGGCGTGCTCCGTCTCAGCCATGGCGTGTCCCGTCTCGGCCATGGCATGCTGACATGGCCATGGCGTGTCTCATCTCAGCCATGGGGTGTCCCCGTCTCCGCCATGGTGTGTCTACCTCGGCCATGGCATGCTGACATGGCCATGGCGTGTCCCATCTCAGCCATGGTGTGTCTGTCTTGGCCATGGCATGCTGACATGGCCATGGTGTGTCCATCTCAGCCATGGTATGTACATCTCGACCATGGTATGCTGATATGGCCATGGCGTGTTCCGTTTTGGCCAGGGTATGTCCTTCTCGGCCATGGTGTGTCCATCTCAGCCATGGCGTGTACGTCTCAGCCATGGTGTGTCCGTCTCGGCCATGGCATGCTGACATGGCTATGGCGTGTCCTGTCTCGGCCGTGGCGTGTTCCGTTTTGGCCAGGGTTTGTCCGTCTCGGCCATGGCATGCTGACATGGCGCGTCAGCATGGTGTCCGTCTCGGCCATGGCGTGTCCATCTCTTCCATGACGTGTCCGTCTCTGCCCTGGCACGAGATAACCCTCCACAATAGTATATTTTTTAAAAGTATGCGTAGATCCAGTGTACTGCTGGGCATTGAACACAGGCTTTTTCTTTGCATCTTTCATCTGGTATGAATCATGCAGGAGGGAGAATATGTTAGCGTCAGCGCTTCCACGTGTGAATTCCAATTTGCACGTGCTTTAATGAGAGGCGTGAAGGTCCTCACCTTAACAAGATGCTCATTGCCGTAGCATAAGCCGCTATGCATTCATCATTGTCAACCCCCCCCCCCCAACCCCCCCCCCCCCCCCTTCCTCCCCGGGTAACACGATGCCGTCACCTGGACGTTTGTCAGACATTTGTTAAGAAGCCAACCTTGACACCGAGCAAACGTTCCCTCTCAGATGCTAACCTCGGAAGCTGACCTCCATCTCTTACAGGCGGCTCGGCCCCCCAGCCCCTCCCCTTCCCTGACGGCCGCCTTCAACCTCAACCACCTCGCTCGCTCACGCAAGCCACGAGACGCCAAACCCAAGATGAAGAAACTCAAGTATCACCAGTACATTCCTCCAGACCAGAGGGGGGCGTCTGGGCTCGGAGGTACGGGATTAGCACATCATCATCATCATCATCATCATCATCATTATTATACTATTATTACCTCCATCTTCCTCCATCCTGATGTGAGACATGAGGCAGAATAGGTGTGTCCCGTTACGTGCATTAATTACCCGCCTCTTTTTAATTGTTGACAAAATGATGGCATAAAGTTGAAAGGACAAAAAGTCATCACTGTGAGACAAAAAGTGGAAATTATGAAACAAGGAAGTCATACTTTTGAAATAAGTCAAAATTATGACATAAAAAGTCATAATGACGAGATAAAATGACATAATTAAAAAATACACATTAAGAAGTCATAATTGAAATATAGGAAAATCATAATTTGGACAAAAAGTTGAAATTACAAGATAAAAATGTATAACCATTAGATAAAAAGTAATAATTATGAGACAAAAGGTCAAAATTATGACATAAAAAGTCATACTTATAAGACAGGTCACAATAAAATGCCATAAAAAGTGAAATTTACAAAATAAAGTTATAATTATATGTCTTTAAAATATAATTATGACATAAAAGGTTCAAGTTATGACATAAAAAAGTAATACCTATGAGATAAATCCAAATCATGAGATTAAAAAGTCATAATTATGAGACAAAAGGTCAAAATTATGATATAAAAAGTCATAATTAAGAGACAAAAGGTCAAAATTATGACATAAAAAGTCATAATTATGAGACAAAAGGTCAAAATTATGACATAAAAAGTCATAATTATGAGACAAAAGGTCAAAATTATGACATAAAAAGTCATAATTAAGAGACAAAAGGTCAAAATTATGACATAAAAAAGTCAAACTTATGAGATAGGTCAAAATAAAATGCCATAAAAAGTGACATTTACAAAATAAAGTCATAATTGTATGACGTTAAAATACAAATATGACATAAAAGGTTCAAATTATGACATAAAAAAGTAATACCTATGAGATAAATCCAAATCATGAGATAAAAAGTCATAATTATGAGACAAAAGGTCAAAATGATGACATAAAAAGTCATAATTAAGAGACAAAAGGTCAAAATTATGACATAAAAAGTCATAATTAAGAGACAAAAGGTCAAAATTATGACATAAAAAGTCATAATTAAGAGACAAAAGGTCAAAATGATGACATAAAAAGTCATAATTATGAGACAAAAGGTCAAAATTATGACATAAAAAAGTAATACCTATGAGATAAATCCAAATCATTAGATAAAAAGTCATAATTAAGAGACAAAAGGTCAAAATTATGACATAAAAAGTCATAATTAAGAGACAAAAGGTCAAAATTATGACATAAAAAGTCATAATTAAGAGACAAAAGGTCAAAATTATGACATAAAAAAGTCAAACTTATGAAATAGGTCAAAATGAAATGCCATAAAAAGTGACATTTACAAAATAAAGTCATAATTATATGACTTTAAAATATAAATATGACATAAAAGGTTCAAATTATGACATAAAAAAGTAATACCTATGAGATAAATCCAAATCATGAGATAAAAAGTCATAATTATGAGGTAAAATGTCATAATAATGATATAAAAGTAACATTTACAAAATAAAAAGTCCTAATTATGATTTAGGAAAGTTCTGATTATTACAAAAAGTCAAAATTCTAAGATAAAAAGTCGTGATTATGAGCTAAAACATAAGTTTTCTATGTTTCCAAGGTCCAGACGAGAGATGTTCATGTCTCAATTTCCTTTCACATCTGATGCTTGTTTCAAGGGGGAGGAGCCAAACAGAAGAGCCCGCCTACCCAGCCTTTAGACCCCGCCTATTCCCATCTGGTCAAACAGCAGCAGGTCTTTCTGCAGTTGCAAATTCTGCAGAGCCAACAACACCAGCAGCACCAACTCACCGTTGTGCCCCGGTAACACTTTCACATCCTTCCTTCCTGTCAATCATCGCACGAGAGGCGGGGTACACCCTGGACTAGCCAATCACAGGGCACATTTAGACTAACAACATATAATAATACCATATAGTCCATAGGTATGAATGTGAGTGTGAATGGTTGTTTGTCTATATGTGCCCTGTGATTGGCTGGCCACCAGTCCAGGGTGTACCCCGCCTCTCGCCCCAAGACAGCTGGGATAGGCTCCAGCACCCCCCGCGTGACCCTCGTGAGGTTATTTGTGGTTATTCTCGTGAAACCAGTGCAGATTTTGCCATTTTTCTTGTTAAATAGCATTTTTAAAACGTGCCACAAACGGCCCCCGGGCCGCACTTTGGAGAAATATGTCAAAATTTATGTCAAAATTATGACATAAAAAGTCATAATTAAGAGACAAAAGGTCAAAATTATGACTTTTTATGTCATAATTTTGACCTTTTGTCTCTTAATTATGACTTTTTATGTCATAATTTTGACATAAATTTTTGACAAAAGGTCAAAATTATGACATAAAAAGTCATAATTATGAGACAAAATGTCAAAATTATGACATAAAAAGTCATAATTAAGAGACAAAAGGTCATAATTATGACATAAAAAGTCATAATTATGAGACAAAATGTCAAAATTATGACATAAAAAGTCATAATTAAGAGACAAAAGGTCAAAATTATGACATAAAAAGTCATAATTATGAGACAAAAGGTCAAAATTATGACATAAAAAGTCATAATTATGAGACAAAAGGTCAAAATTATGACATAAAAAGTCATAATTATGAGACAAAAGGTCAAAATTATGACATAAAAAGTCATAATTAAGAGACAAAAGGTCAAAATTATGACATAAAAAGTCATAATTAAGAGACAAAAGGTCAAAATTATGACATAAAAAGTCATAATTAAGAGACAAAAGGTCAAAATTATGACATAAAAAGTCATAATTAAGAGACAAAAGGTCAAAATTATGACATAAGTCATAATTAAGAGACAAAAGGTCAAAATTATGACATAAAAAGTCATAATTATGAGACAAAAGGTCAAAATTATGACATAAAAAGTCATAATTAAGAGACAAAAGGTCAAAATTATGACATAAAAAGTCATAATTATGAGACAAAAGGTCAAAATTATGACATAAAAAGTCATAATTAAGAGACAAAAGGTCAAAATTATGACATAAAAAGTCATAATTATGAGACAAAAGGTCAAAATTATGACATAAAAAGTCATAATTATGAGACAAAAGGTCAAAATTATGACATAAAAAGTCATAATTAAGAGACAAAAGGTCAAAATTATGACATAAAAAGTCATAATTATGAGACAAAAGGTCAAAATTATGACATAAAAAGTCATAATTATGAGACAAAAGGTCAAAATTATGACATAAAAAGTCATAATTATTATAGTTATTCTCGTGAAACTAGTGCAGATTTTGCCATTTTTCTTGTTAAATAGCATTTTTAAAACGTGCCACAAACGGCCCCCGGGCCGCACGTTGGAGAGCCACAATGCAGTACTTTTGCGTACTTGGCTCAAAGAGGTCGGCCATGTTTCTACATGTTTCTACATGTTCTCTGCCAGGGAACCAAATTCGTCTGGCGCCCTCCCGTTGAACCCCCACCCCGTTCCTGCCGCCACCACCCACGCCCCAAGGGACGGCGACCCCGCGTCCAAACACGAGCTCCTCCCTGCTAATCTTGTGGATCTCACAGTAAGACGAGCGCTAAATCCCGAACCGTCTCGGAGCTCATGGGTGTTTTTCACGGGTTGACGCCGAAGACTCACAGGTCCGATCCCCTCCTCAGGTGTCAGAGTTGAGGCAGCAGCTGCGGAAGCGAGGACTCCCCGTTTCCGGCACCAAGCCCGCCCTGCTGCAGCGCCTCCGCCCCTTTCAGCTTCCCCCTGCCTGCGTCGCCCCGGCTCCTCTCTGCCAGCTGGGGGCCAGCATGGACCCCTGCAGCTCCGCCGGCGGGGACTCACCAGGCGGAAGCCCGAGTCAGCACACATACATCCAGGATCCGGGAGTCCACAACGGGGGTCTGAACGTGGTCCCAAACGGTCTTTCCGGCGGTCTCTCCATCGCTCTTTCCGGCGAAGCTTGCAGTTCTATCAATGCCGTCTTCCTGGCTCCTGCCTGTACCGCCTCCGGAACTCCGAGTCCCAGTCTTCCCATGTCATCATCCTCGCCCTTGCCGTGTGGTACCCCATGGGGGGACGGATATGCCGAGGTGAGGCGATAAGTTGTTTCTCAGAGACGTTAGCCACTAAATCTTTCACGTTGCTGGGTAGGAGTCTTGCGAAGGATCCCTTCATCCGTTCCTGCAACAGGACCCGGGATTCTCCAGAGGGAAGCCGGAACCAGACGCTCGAGCGAAGGTGTTGCTGACGGAGGTAAGGAAAACCTAGCTTCATTCGTTTATTCATTCCACCCCCTCATGAAGATCTTCTGGTCCAAGCCTTGCGATACGATCGGGCGGGACTTTGAGTTGCCGGTGCAGATCACGGCAAGCCCTGACCAAAACTCGCCCGGCATTCGCACTTTGGAGGAGGAGCTTCTGGAGGCCATCCAGAAAGCACAGGTGGGACAGAAACCTCGCCATGACGCCGCCCCGACCTTCCTTGCTGACCTTGAGCTTTGTCTCGCCGTAGATGAACCCTCGGCAGTCCATAGACGACATTTTGGATGAGTCGGTCGCTTCTGTTGGTGAGTCGTTTGTGAAAGAAATGACACAAAGCTTGAGATGTTCAGCGTTAAGAACCCGCATGACCGCTTCTAGACTCGGCTCATCAGACCCCCGCCCCGTCGCCCCCTCAAGTGGATCACACCCTAAAGTCCCAGGAACACTCCAAGGACGGCAACTTCCTGCCTTCTCCTCTCTGCTCCTCCCTCCTCCTGGAGCTGCCCCCGTCTCCCGCCGTCGTCCCGCCGGGTCTGGTGACCCCGGCTCTGTCGCCTCCTTCCCTTTGTACCTCCCCTCCTTTAGCGTCGGCGGCCGGGAAGTCGCGCAAACGACGGGCCCAGGCCATGTTTGAGGCCGCCGACATACTGGAGACGCTCACGTGCGGCTTCCGCCCGCTCACGCCGCCCGCGGCTCCTTTCGGGGAGCCGGGCTTGGGTCTGGATTCGGATCTGAACATCAATCGAGTGTTGGATCTGATGATAGAGCAGTGGTGATCCGCTATCCGTCGCTGCCGTGCCCCCGTTGTCCCCGGCCACGGTTTCATTCGCTGTAGCCATCAACACACGGTCGCTTCTGTTGGTGAGTCGTTTGTGAAAGAAATGACACAAAGCTTGAGATGTTCAGCGTTAAGAACCCGCATGACCGCTTCTAGACTCGGCTCATCAGACCCCCGCCCCCGTCGCCCCCTCAAGTGGATCACACCCTAAAGTCCCAGGAACACTCCAAGGACGGCAACTTCCTGCCTTCTCCTCTCTGCCCCCGTCTCCCGCCGTCGTCCCGCCGGGTCTGGTGACCCCGGCTCTGTCGCCTCCTTCCCTTTGTACCTCCCCTCCTTTAGCGTCGGCGGCCGGGAAGTCGCGCAAACGACGGGCCCAGGCCATGTTTGAGGCCGCCGACATACTGGAGACGCTCACGTCCGGCTTCCGCCCGCTCACGCCGCCTGCGGCTCCTTTCGGGGAGTCTGGATTCGGATCTGAACATCAATCGAGTGTTGGATCTGATGATAGAGCAGTGGTGATCCGCTATCCGTCGCTGCCGTGCCCCCGTTGTCCCCGGCCACGGTTTCATTCGCTGTAGCCATCCCAGTAAACACACGCTCTCCCAGTAAAAACACTCTCCCAGTAAAAACACTCTCCCAGTAAACACACTCTCCCAGTAAAGACATGTTGTTAGTGGATCCAGAGTACATAGCGGTGTGTTTTGCGGTGCCCACAGACAAAACCAGTTCCTCCTGGCTCCTCTTGTTTTTTTTTTCCATTATCTCAAAAACCTGTTGTCCGTCTGGGCTGGCTGCCCCCCACCCCCACCCCCCACCCCCCTCCGCCCCTTCCAAAAAGCCTCTTTGAGGAGGAGGAGGAGGGGGGGGGGCACATACAGCTTGACTGTGGTCCAGAACATCACCTCCATGCCGGATGCACAGTCAGCATGCAGGGAAAGCTGGCACTAGCTAGCTAACGCGCAGTCAAGACACTCATTCATGTGCGTGTGCGCGTGTGCGTGCGCACTTGTTGGCTTACCCGCCAACTTCCCACTTCCTGTTTGTTCCGCTTCAATGTTTGACATCATGAAAAACATTATTAGACAACGACAACACAACTCAACACTAATAAGTACAGCAGCAACAAGTGCAATCAAGCCTTTGTAATAACTTGCAATGAGTCTCCTCATTGGAGGCTTTTCCAGCATGAAGCCTTTTCAAGGTCACGTCGCAGCATCTCAATAGGATTCAGATTCAGATTCAGGACTTGGACTAAGCCACTCCAAAGTCAAAGTGTGCTTTCGGGTGTAATTGTGGGGTCTTTTGTGACCTCTCGGATGAGTCCTGGCTGTGCTTACTGATGTGATTTTGGTTGGCCGGACACTCCCGGGAAGGTTCAGCACTGTGTTATGTGTTTTGGCTGTTTGTGGATATTGGCTCTCACTGTGTTTGGCTGGAGTCCTAAAGCTGTAGAATTGGCTTTAGAACCTTTTCCACTCTGAAGATCTCTATTCTCTAACTCTATAAGTTTTAACGTATCAGGGCCATGTAGCTTTGGATGATTTTCCTCACTTAATAATAATAATAAAATAATAAATTAATATTACTATTATAATCATAAATAATAAAATAATAAAGTTAAAATTAAAATAATAAAGTAATAATAATTATGACAATAATTAATAATAATAATGAAAATAACAAGCTAATAATAATATAATATAATAATTGTTAATAATAATACATATAATTTAATTTAATTTAATAATAAAAAATATATAATAATATGTAATAATATAAATATAATATAAATAATATTAAGTTTTAACATATCAGGGCCATGTAGCTTTGGATGATTTTCCTCCCTTAATAATAATAATAAAATAATAAATTAATATTACTATTATAATAATAAATAATAAAATAATAAAGTTAAAATTAAAATAATAAAGTAATAATAATAATTATGACAATGATTAATAATAATAATAAAAATAACAAGCTAATAATAATATAATAATTGTTAATAATAATACATATATATAATAATTTTTAATAATAAAAATATATAATAATATAATAATATATAATAATATAAATATAATATAAATAATATTAAGTTTTAACATATCAGGGCCATGTAGCTTTGGATGATTTTCCTCCCTTAATAATAATAATAAAATAATAAATTAATATTACTATTATAATAATAAATAATAAAATAATAAAGTTAAAATTAAAATAATAAAGTGATAATAATAATTATGACAATGATTAATAATAATAATAAAAATAACAAGCTAATAATAGTATAATATAATAATTGTTAATAATAATACATATATATAATAATTTTTAATAATAAAAAATATATAATAATATAATAATATATAATAATATAAATATAATATAAATAATATTAAGTTTTAACATATCAGGGCCATGTAGCTTTGGATGATTTTCCTCCCTTAATAATAATAATAATAAAATAATAATAATTATTATTACAATAATTAATAATAAAATAATAAAGTAATCATAATAATAATTATTAATAATAAATACATATATAATATATAATAATAAATGTTAATAATAAAAAATAGAAATAAATAAAATATAATAATATAAAAATATAAATATAATATAAACAATATAAATAACAAAAGGTTTCATTCCATAAGCGAATCAAGTGTTGAGTTGTGTTGTCATTGGCTAATATTTACATTTGTTTGCATCATGGTCCTAAAACAACAAAGAAGCTGAGCTCCAACTGGCCGACTCCAATTGGCTAACCTGTGTCATCCGGTCTACTGAGAGGTGCTTTAACTCTTGTCCTTTTTTTTTTTAAATGCATTGTTATTTTCAGGAGAAGTGAAACTGTCGCGTGATATCATAAAGGAGGCGTTTCTATTGGCGGTTATGATAATCATAACCACGGCCTCCTGCATGGAACAATGACTAAACTAGGACGTGAATAGGCAGGAGAGTAAGATGCTACCTCCTGTGACTTCCACTGCTTGTTTTTCCGCACCTTTTTCCACACCTGCTGACCTTTCACGGTGGATTATAATCCCGACGCTGGTGGGAAGGAACGGCAACTTGTGCTGCTAGCAAACAAATGCTTCTCATTTACTCTGCAACGGTTAAGAAAGCATTAGGAAAATTAAAGTCTTAATAGATTTTTACTCTGGCTTCACTTCCTTGTTTTTCTTCAATCGACTATTTTACATTGAATACTGTCTTCAATACATATTCATGGAACAAACATAATATCCATCAATATTTCATCATACTAAAATAATAATAGTAATTAATCAATGCTCTGATTTCACATCAGCATTTGCAATAAAAGCATCATAATGGTTGTCTGTAATAGTCACAAAATATGGATTTACTTCCTGAAACTGATGGGATAGAACACTTACACTATACTGTATAATATTAGTCTTTTCTTTATTATAATATAATTATAATTTACTCTTCATCCTGAAAGCAAAAAATTTTCATATAAAGCACTTGGAGCTTTTTGACGTGCAAAAAACCCCCAATGTGAAATGCATATAAATAATAAAAAATATAAAATAATAAAATAATATTAAAATGGGGGATAAACATAATAATAATAAAATAATAATAAGTGATAATAAAATATATTGACGCCCGCCTCTCGCCCGAAGACAGCTGGGATAGGCTCCAGCACGCCCCGCGACCCTCGTGAGGATAAGCGGTAGAAAATGAATGAATGAATGAATATTTAATAATAATAATTAATAATAAATATTTTTTAATAATAAAAAAATAATAAAATAATATTAAAATGGGGGATAAACATAATAATAATAATAAAATAATAATAGATATAAGTGATAAAAAAATATATTGACGTCCGCCTCTCGCCCGAAGACAGCTGGGATAGGCTCCAGCACGCCCCGCGACCCTCGTGAGGATAAGCGGTAGAAAATGAATGAATGATAAAAAATATATAAATTAATATTTAATAATAATAATTAATAACAAATATTTTTTTAATAATAAAAAAATTATAAAATAATATTAAAATGGGGGATAAACATAATAATAATAATAAAATAATAATAGATATAAGTGATAAAAAAATATATTGACGTCCGCCTCTCGCCCGAAGACAGCTGGGATAGGCTCCAGCACGCCCCGCGACCCTCGTGAGGATAAGCGGTAGAAAATGAATGAATGATAAAAAATATATAAATTAATATTTAATAATAATAATTAATAACAAATATTTTTTTAATAATAAAAAAATTATAAAATAATATTAAAATGGGGGATAAACATAATAATAATAATAAAATAATAATAGATATAAGTGATAAAAAAATATATTGACGCCCGCCTCTCGCCCGAAGACAGCTGGGATAGGCTCCAGCACGCCCCGCGACCCTCGTGAGGATAAGCGGTAGAAAATGAATGAATGATAAAAAATATATAAATTAATATTTAATAATAATAATTAATAACAAATATTTTTTTAATAATAAAAAAATTATAAAATAATATTAAAATGGGGGATAAACATAATAATAATAATAAAATAATAATAGATATAAGTGATAAAAAAATATATTGACGTCCGCCTCTCGCCCGAAGACAGCTGGGATAGGCTCCAGCACGCCCCGCGACCCTCGTGAGGATAAGCGGTAGAAAATGAATGAATGATAAAAAATATATAAATTAATATTTAATAATAATAATTAATAATAAATATTTTTTTAATAATAAAAAAAAATAATAAAATAAATATAAATATGTCACATACTAAGATAAAAGCACAACAAATATAATAATAATAATTGTGAGGGATATTTGGTAATTATCTGTACCAGTAATAATAATAATAATAATAATAATAATAATAATAATAATAATAATAATAATAATAATAATAATAATAATAATAATAATAATAATAATAATAATAATAATAATAATAATAATAATAATAATAATAAACAGGACAATATGTGCTACTTGATATCCTACAATAAATACAATAAAATAGTGGACTGATTTTTTTTTTTTTTTACATGAACTGATAAACGCGCTAACCGTGGCTAACTGAGGTTGCGCTGTATTTATTTATGAAAACCTAAATAATAGGGTAGAATTTATGCAGCATGTGTAATGATGTGGAATGTTAGCTTGGCTAATAATAATATTTCATACGTAGAGTAGGCGTGCCAACAGCATGCTATTGTTTCACGAGGCCGCACCGGGCGTATGCGTATGTATATTATAATCATCAATCAATAAATAAAGAGCTTTGCTACGTCTTTGAATGCAAATGCAAACATCCCAGGCAAGCTAGTGTTTATACGTAATATGTAAATATGTAAATATGAAATACTTATACGGGGTAGTTGCACGCTGATTAAGTGGTCGTGACCTGCAATATTCATCTCCATATGTCTCGGAGCATATGAATATTGTTGTCGGTTCAACTCCCACCTTGTGGAGGAAGAAGGGGGGGGGTGTCTTTTTCACACCGCAAAGCCGTGACGGTGGTGTAAGGCGGGACCCTCCGTAATGGCCTTCTCTCGCCGTTCCACATGGCGACTCTGCAATAACTGCTTCCTGCCTGATTTGAGGGGTGCGTTTCATATGCAAAGCAGCGTGTACGCTTCCCGGCTAGCTAGTTTTCACCGCGCTTCCATTTCTTAGTATGCCAGATGCCTGCTAGGTAGCAAGTACGCCTTAATCACGTTTACTGTAGCAGGGAAGGGGAGGGGGGGGGGCAAATGACACACTGGGGGGGGGGGGTGCAAAATCCACGCCATAATCTTGTTACGGTTGGCCTGGCGTGCTTTGAGACCTACAAGAGCTGCTGGCATCCATAACAAACTGATCATCAGAGGATGCAATTTCTTTGACGTACTGTCCAGGAAATGACAGTTGTCTGTTCCAGAGTCAAACTGGCACCGTGTTCACATTGAACATGCATGACGTTTTTCAGTTTTGATATTAGCACGGCACTCGATCCAGTGAACGAATATGGACACATTTTGGAATCCATACATCTTTATATTTTTTTAAACATCCGCTATTGTCAGCATCAGCTAGCTAAACAAAATGGACCGTCTATGATGTCATCAGTCTTTTACTCTCAAAAATGTTAACACAAAACGAATTTTCGTAGTTTTAGAATGATATGATATATATCATAAAACTATAAAAATATAAACACCACTACCATGAAAAGTGCTAGCAAGCTAACATTAGCATGTTAACATTGCTAGCAATATTAGCATTGTAGATTTTTTTGAAGTTTTTATTTTAGATGTTTAGATGTTCTATTTTTAGATGTTTTAGATGTTTTAATTGGTACAATTAATGGGAACACTGGTGTTAGCATCGCTAGCATGCTAATATTGGCATAATAGCATTTTTTTAGCCAATTTCATGGGTAAACACTTATATGAACACTTAGCGGTGTCATTCTAGGTGTTAGCATGCTAGCATGCTAATATTGGCATAGTAGCATTTTTTTAGCCAATTTCATGGGTAAACACTTATATGAACACTTAGCAGTATCATGCTAGGTGCTAGCATGCTAGCAATGATATCATGCTAATATTGACATAGTAGCATTTTTAGCCAATTTCATGGGTAAACACTTATATCAACACTTAGCAGTAGCATGCTAGGCGTTAGCATGCTAGCAATGATAGCATGCTAATATTGGCATAGTAGCATTTTTAGCCATTCATGGGTAAACACTTATATGGACACTTAGCAGTCTATTGCTAGGTGTTAGCATGCTAGCAATGATAGCATGCTAATATTGGCATAGTAGCATTTTTAGCCAATTTCATGGGTAAACACTTATATGAACACTTAGCAGTATCATGCTAGGTGTTAGCATGCTAGCAATGATAGCATGCTAATATTGGCATAGTAGCATTTTTAGCCAATTTCATGGGTAAACACTTATATGAACACTTAGCAGTAGCATGCTAGGCGTTAGCATATTAGCAATGATAGCATGCTAATATTGGCATAGTAGCATTTTTAGCCAATTTCATGGGTAAACACTTATATGAACACTTAGCAGTAGCATGCTAGGTGTTAGCATGCTAGCAATGATAGCATGCTAATATTGGCATAGTAGCATTTTTAGCCATTCATGGGTAAACACTTATATGGACACTTAGCAGTCTATTGCTAGGTGTTAGCATGCTAGCAATGATAGCATGCTAATATTGGCATAGTAGCATTTTTAGCCAATTTCATGGGTAAACACTTATATGAACACTTAGCAGTATCATGCTAGGTGTTAGCATGCTAGCAATGATAGCATGCTAATATTGGCATAGTAGCATTTTTAGCCAATTTCATGGGTAAACACTTATATGAACACTTAGCAGTGTCATTCTAGGTGTTAGCATGCTAGCAATGATAGCATGCTAATATTGGCATAGTTGCATTTTTAGCCAATTTCATGGGTAAACACTTATATGAACACTTAGCAGTATCATGCTAGGTGCTAGCATGCTAGCAATGATATCATGCTAATATTGGCATAGTAGCATTTTTAGCCAATTTCAGGGGTAAACACTTATATGAACACTTAGCAGTAGCATGCTAGGTGCTAGCGTGCTAGCAATGATAGCATGCTAATATTGGCATAGTAGCATTTTTAGCCAATTTCATGGGTAAACACTTATATGAACACTTAGCAGTATCATGCTAGGTGTTAGCATGCTAGCAATGATAGCATGCTAATATTGGCATAGTAGCATTTTTAGCCAATTTCATGGGTAAACACTTATATGAACACTTAGCAGTGTCATTCTAGGTGTTAGCATGCTAGCAATGATAGCATGCTAATATTGGCATAGTTGCATTTTTAGCCAATTTCATGGGTAAACACTTATATGAACACTTAGCAGTATCATGCTAGGTGCTAGCATGCTAGCAATGATATCATGCTAATATTGGCATAGTAGCATTTTTAGCCAATTTCAGGGGTAAACACTTATATGAACACTTAGCAGTAGCATGCTAGGTGCTAGCGTGCTAGCAATGATAGCATGCTAATATTGGCATAGTAGCATTTTTAGCCAATTTCATGGGTAAACACTTATATGAACACTTAGCAGTATCATGCTAGGTGTTAGCATGCTATCATTGCTAGAATGCTAATACTAGCAGCGTAGCATGTTTAGCCGTTTTAATGGATACACCTATATGAACACTATGCATGATCATGCTAGGTGTTACCATGCCATCATTAGCATGTTAGCATTGCCGGCATGCTAACATTAGCATAGTAGCCATTTGTGGGGCAATTTTCATGAATAAACTATACTACAATTTCCACAGCATTTCAGCACTTCTCCAAACACTTATCTTTGTTATGCTAGGTGCACCTTCAGAAGACGTGATTATTCCCAAAGACGCCATGTGGCAGCGAGATCAACACCTTCCTGTTTTGCTGTGGCTTATTTCTTCAAACCACAGTGTTGGGGGTAGGAGGGTGGTGGGTTTGGAGGAACAGAACCGTGTGTCTCCCGCTCACAGTCCTATTAAAGAGACATCAGAGGCCAACGGAGACAAACCACCCCCCCAACCGCTACCGCTAACTTGACTGTGTTCCAGCCGTGTGTGTTTGCACAAGGAGGTGTGTGTGTGTGCGTGTGTGTGTGTGTGTGTGTACAACAGAGCGAGCACAGCGTGTACGTTGACCTCAGTTCGAAAGCGCTACCTCATGTTCAGCATGCATGTCCTTCTTGCAACACCATCACAGCTCTTTCCCTGCAGACGGCAAGGTGCTATAAACAAGCGCGCCCTCCCTGTTCTGCACAGCTGAAGTACAAGCAATATGTGACACGGGGGAATGGATTAGCGGTGTCATAATAAGATACAAATGACCATAAAGGATAGAAAAAGCAGAGGAGGGGACAGGTACTGTCATGCATCAAGCGCCTCCTGGCCTATTTGTGCGCGGCATCAGCAGCAGTGATAGTGATGTGTGTGTGTGTGGACATTAATCATAGGAGGTCGACGCTGTGCTCTCCATCTGTCTCCGTCTGCGGGCCTGAGCTATTTCACACCGGCGAGCAAAACTGCGGCATTATGGGATGTTTCGGGGAAATAAATGCTCCGGCATTAAAGGGCGCGCGAGTGCGAGGAGAGAGGCCAGCCTCGAGTCCACGCGTACATCCTCTGCAGGGCCTCCTGGCGAACATACAGTAGCACCGCATGGCAGATTCCACTCATCCATCAATGCCTTTACATGCGAGACCTGATCACACACCACCATGCACATGCCGTAGCTATGGATACTACTTCCTGCTCCACTTGTTGCTAGGCAGAATTGCAACGACAATTACAACTGCACTGACCAATAGGAGTGCTAAGGTCACTATAGGGGTGTTATTTCATGTCTAGAGGGCTCTATTGTTAAAAGGTGTATTTAGAAGGTCATAAACACTTAATTATTATGACTTGTCATATTTTCTCTCATGTCAACTATATTAAGTAACAGGAGTGTAGAAGTGACTATAGGGGTGTTATTTCATGTCTAGAGGGCTCTAATAATGTTTAAAAGTGTATTTAGAAGGTTGTAAACAGGTTTTATATGTCTTATTTTCTCTTATTATGTCTGCTAGATTGGCTAATAGGAGAGTAAAAGTGACTATAGGGGTGTTATTTCATGTCTAGAGGGCTCTAATAATGTTAAAAAGCAAATTTAGAAGGTGGTAAACATATTTTCTGTGTCTTATTTTCTCTTATTATGTCTGCTATATTGGCTAATAGGAGAGTAAAAGTGACTATAGGGGTGTTATTTCATGTCAAGAGGGCTCTAATAATGTTAAAAGGCATATTTAGAAGGTGGCAAACATGTTTTCTGTCTTATTTTCTCTTATTATGTCTGCTATATTGGGTAATAGGAGTATAAAGGTGACTATAGGGGTGTTATTTCATGTCTAGAGGGCTCTAATAATGTTAAAAAGCAAATTTAGAAGGTGGTAAACATATTTTCTGTGTCTTATTTTCTCTTATTATGTCTGCTATATTGGCTAATAGGAGAGTAAAAGTGACTATAGGGGTGTTATTTCATGTCAAGAGGGCTCTAATAATGTTAAAAGGCATATTTAGAAGGTGGCAAACATGTTTTCTGTCTTATTTTCTCTTATTATGTCTGCTATATTGGGTAATAGGAGTATAAAGGTGACTATAGGGGTGTTATTTCATGTCTAGAGGGCTCTAATAATGTTAAAAAGCAAATTTAGAAGGTGGTAAACATATTTTCTGTGTCTTATTTTCTCTTATTATGTCTGCTATATTGGCTAATAGGAGAGTAAAAGTGACTATAGGGGTGTTATTTCATGTCAAGAGGGCTCTAATAATGTTAAAAGGCATATTTAGAAGGTGGTAAACATGTTTTCTGTGTCTTATTTTCTCTTATTATGTCTACTATATTGGCTAATAGGATAGTAAAAGTGACTATAGGGGTGTTATTTCATGTCTAGAGGGCTCTAATAATGTTAAAAGGCATATTTAGAAGGTGGTAAACATGTTTTCTGTGTCTTATTTTCTCTTATTATGTCTGCTATGTTGGGTAATAGGAGTATAAAGGTGACTATAGGGGTGTTATTTGATGTCTAGAGGGCTCTAATAATGTGAACGTGTATTTAGAAGGTCATAAACACTTAATTATTATGACTTGTCATATTTTCTCTCATGTCAACTATATTAAGTAACAGGAGTGTAGAAGTGACTATAGGGGTGTTATTTCATGTCTAGAGGGCTCTAATAATGTTTAAAAGTGTATTTAGAAGGTTGTAAACAGGTTTTATATGTCTTATTTTCTCTTATTATGTCTGCTAGATTGGCTAATAGGAGAGTAAAAGTGACTATAGGGGTGTTATTTCATGTCTAGAGGGCTCTAATAATGTTAAAAAGCAAATTTAGAAGGTGGTAAACATATTTTCTGTGTCTTATTTTCTCTTATTATGTCTGCTATATTGGCTAATAGGAGAGTAAAAGTGACTATAGGGGTGTTATTTCATGTCAAGAGGGCTCTAATAATGTTAAAAGGCATATTTAGAAGGTGGCAAACATGTTTTCTGTCTTATTTTCTCTTATTATGTCTGCTAGATTGGCTAATAGGAGAGTAAAAGTGACTATAGGGGTGTTATTTCATGTCTAGAGGGCTCTAATAATGTTAAAAAGCAAATTTAGAAGGTGGCAAACATGTTTTCTGTCTTATTTTCTCTTATTATGTCTGCTATATTGGGTAATAGGAGTATAAAGGTGACTATAGGGGTGTTATTTCATGTCTAGAGGGCTCTAATAATGTTAAAAAGCAAATTTAGAAGGTGGTAAACATATTTTCTGTGTCTTATTTTCTCTTATTATGTCTGCTATGTTGGGTAATAGGAGTATAAAGGTGACTATAGGGGTGTTATTTGATGTCTAGAGGGCTCTAATAATGTGAAAGTGTATTTAGAAGATGGTTAACAGGTTTTCTATGTCTTAATGTCCTATTTTGTCGACTATATTGGGTAATAGGAGTTTAAATGACATTTTATGTGTTTCCACCAAAAATGCATGGATAAATAGGTATGCATAGCGCATGACTAGTCCATGAGTAAATGAAATGTTTATATATATGTTGATGGCGGCCGTAAAGGCATCATGGTTAAGACCAAAGCAGGCTGTGCCCTTGAGAGAGAAGTGCTTTGCGAGAGCAGTGCTTGTGTATCGTATCGCGTCCCCTGCTGATCACACGGCGAAGAGGCACGGCGCCATCCTTAACAATGACACGCATGCATCTGTTTTCCCTGCCACATCCCCGCTCGCCACAAGGTCAGTGTCATGTGTGAGCGTGCACGGACAAACAGCGAGCATATGGAATGGAGATGCATGGGGCGGTTAATCCCTACAGCGCAGCTACATTGCAGATGTGTGTGTTTATGTGTGTGTGTGTGTGTGTGTGTGTGTGACCTTGGAGGAACGGGGAGAGCTCAGATCCTCATTAACATGCATGGCCACCGGGTGGAAACACCTAGGAGCTCAAGCCTGGTTCCCTTGCAGGTCCTGCGGAAGGGAGCAGATGTTTACGTTTGAGCTGCCAAAGCTTTACAACAAGATTGCTTCCGTTTGAACTCAGGCTGGCGTAAAGGTATGGATTTGTTCAGATTAACGACGTACCATTGTCGCTAAGCGTGGCTAACGGAGAGAACTTCAAAGCCGCTGCCTCGCAACAGCCAGAAACAAGAACCGTCGATCACGGAGGAAGAATCCCGGGAGACAGAAGAGTCCCCAGAAACTGAAAAAAAAAACGTGGGAAAAGAGAAGAAGGAGGCAGAAATTAATTATAAGGAGCCTCTTGGGAGCGACGGATGGAAAAGCGAGATGACTTATAGACTGAGGTGTCAAAAGAGAACAAAAACTGAGGGAACAGGATTTTTCCATTTTCATACGCTTACGTGGGTCGGGGTCATGGGGGGCAGCACAGGGAAGTCCAGATTCCCACGGGGAGTCACACCACACCAAGGTGTCCCCGGGTGCGTGTCTTAGGTCTTCAGCATCACACCAGGTAGGAATCCCGACCAGATGCTCCAGCCACCTCAACCGGCTCCTATCCATGAGAAGAACCAGCGGCTCCACTCTCTACGCCGAGCCCCTCCTGGATGACCCAGCCAGTTCCTCTTAGGGTTTCCTCCATTGTTGCCGTTTCCTGTCCATCTCACTCGTGAACAAGACCCAAAGGTACCGAACTCCTCCAGATGTGACAAGACCTCACTCCTTACCTTAAAGTTGACGCCTTTTCTCAATTAGAACAATTAACCTAGCATGTTTTTGGAATGTGGGCGGAAACCGGAGAACCCGGAGAAAACCCACCCCCCCCGGGAGTGGAATTGAACTCGGGTCTCCTAGCTGTGAGGCCTGCGTGCTAACCGCTTGACAACCATGCAGCCAAGAACCTGTTCATGACCTTCTAAATACACTTTTTTAGCGTTAGAGCCCTTTGATATATAAAATAACACCCCTACAATCCCCTTTACACTACTACAATTTGCAGTCGCTAATTGACCAAGCATGTTTTTGGAATGTGGGCGGAAACCGGAATACCCGGAGAAAACCCACCCCCCCCCGAGAGTGGAATTGAACTCGGGTCTCCTAGCTGTGAGGCCATGCAGCCAAGAACCTGTTCATGACCTTCTATATACACTTTTTTAGCATTAGAGCCCTTTGAAATAAAATAACACCCCTATAATCCCCTTTACACTACTACAATTTGCAGTCGCTAATTAACCTAGCATGTTTTTGGAATGTGGGCGGAAACCGGAGAAAACGCACCCCCGAGAGTGGAATTGAACTCGGGGTCTCCTAGCTGTGAGGCCTGCGTGCTAACCGCTTGACAACTTGACAACCATGCAAGGAGTTAGCATGAGAACATGCTAACTCCACACGGACATAATTGATCTGCGTGCTAACCACTCGACCGCCGTTCGGCCCTGACAGATCAATTCTACAATATAATTCCTCCCCTTTTTGGGTGGGGTCCCAAAACCCCCAAAACATATAAACACTGGACATGCATGAACATGATAAAAGTGAAAGTAAAGAACAAATCAAGTTGATGGAAAAACCAGAAGAAGAGACTTCAGACTTCAGTGTCTGTAAGTAATGTGCAACTCTAATGCTATTGTTATTATTATATGATAGATCAATCAATGAGGTTTTGATTGATGTGATGTATACTTTGGAGTCATTTTATCTTTTATCGCATCTTATCGTTGCATTGCTCACGTGCAAGAATGATAATAATTTGAAAAGAGCTGATAGAGCCGCTGAAGAGCCGCGATACCCATAAAAGGCCACCGGGTGGCAGTGTTGCACTGCTGACATGCTTGTCAAAGATAATACGTGTAAATAAGATTATTTATTCATTCATTTTCTACACGGGGGGTGCTGGAGCCTATCCCAGCTGTCTTGGGGCGAGAGGCGGGGTCCACCCTGGACTGGTGGCCAGCCAATCACAGGACACATATAGACAAACAACCATTCACACTCACATTCATACCTATGGACAATTTGGAGTGGCTAATTAACCTAGCATGTTTTTGGAATGTGGGAGGAACCCGGAGTACCCGGAGAAAACCCACGCATGCACGGGGAGAACATGCAAACTCCACACAGAGATGGCCGAAGGTGGAATTGAACTCGAGTCTCCTCGCTGTGAGGCCTGTGTGCTAACCACTCATCCATCGTGCAGCCTCTAATAATCTTAAAAGGTCTATTTAAAAATCAGAAATGTGTTCTCTGTGTCTGTCTTATTTTATCTGTTATAGCTACTATATTGGGTAATGTAGTGTAAAGGTGATTATAGGGGTGTTATTTCATGCCTGGAGGGCTCTTAATGATGTTAAAAAGTGTATTTATACGGTCATAAACAAGTCATTTATGTCTTATTTTCTCTTATGATGTCTACTATAGGTAGTAGAGGGTGGAATTGAACCCCGGTCTCCTAGCTGTGAGGCCTGTGTGCTAACCACTCGTCCGTCGTGCAGCCTCTAATAATGTTAAAAGGTCTATTTAAAAATCAGAAATGAGTTCTCTGTGTCTTATTTTATCTGTTATAGCTACTATATTGGGTAATGTAGTGTAAAGGTGACTATAGGGGTGTTATTTCATGCCTGGAGGGCTCTTAATGATGTTAAAAAGTGTATTTATACGGCCATAAACAAGTCATTTATGTCTTATTTTCTCTTATGATGTCTACTATAGGTAGTAGAGGGTGGAATTGAACCCCGGTCTCCTCGCTGTGAGGCCTGTGTGCTAACCACTCGTCCATCGTGCAGCCTCTAATAATGTTAAAAGGTCTATTTAAAAATCAGAAATGTGTTCTCTGTGTCTGTCTTATTTTATCTGTTATAGCTACTATATTGGGTAATGTAGTGTAAAGGTGACTATAGGGGTGTTATTTCATGCCTGGAGGGCTCTTAATGATGTTAAAAAGTGTATTTATACGGTCATAAACAAGTCATTTATGTCTTATTTTCTCTTATGATGTCTACTATAGGTAGTAGAGGGTGGAATTGAACCCCGGTCTCCTAGCTGTGAGGCCTGTGTGCTAACCACTCGTCCGTCGTGCAGCCTCTAATAATCTTAAAAGGTCTATTTAAAAATCAGAAATGAGTTCTCTGTGTCTTATTTTATCTGTTATAGCTACTATATTGGGTAATGTAGTGTAAAGGTGACTATAGGGGTGTTATTTCATGCCTGGAGGGCTCTTAATGATGTTAAAAAGTGTATTCATACGGTCATAAACAAGTCATTTATGTCTTATATGTCTTATTTTCTCTATGATATCTACTATAGGTAGTAGAGGGTGGAATTGAACCCCGGTCTCCTAGCTGTGAGGCCTGTGTGCTAACCACTCGTCCGTCGTGCAGCCTCTAATAATGTTAAAAGGTCCATTTAAAAATCAGAAATGAGTTCTCTGTGTCTTATTTTATCTGCTATATCTGCTATATTGGGTAATGTAGTGTAAAGGTGACTATAGGGGTGTTATTTCATGCCTGGAGGGCTCTTAATGATGTTAAAAAGTGTATTTATACGGCCATAAACAAGTCATTTATGTCTTATTTTCTCTTATGATGTCTACTATAGGTAGTAGAGGGTGGAATTGAACCCCGGTCTCCTCGCTGTGAGGCCTGTGTGCTAACCACTCATCCATCGTGCAGCCTCTAATAATCTTAAAAGGTCTATTTAAAAATCAGAAATGAGTTCTCTGTGTCTTATTTTATCTGTTATAGCTACTATATTGGGTAATGTAGTGTAAAGGTGACTATAGGGGTGTTATTTCATGCCTGGAGGGCTCTTAATGATGTTAAAAAGTGTATTATACGGTCATAAACAAGTCATTTATGTCTTATATGTCTTATTTTCTCTATGATATCTACTATAGGTAGTAGAGGGTGGAATTGAACCCCGGTCTCCTAGCTGTGAGGCCTGTGTGCTAACCACTCGTCCATCGTGCAGCCTCTAATAATGTTAAAAGGTCTATTTAAAAATCAGAAATGTGTTCTCTGTGTCTTATTTTATCTGTTATAGCTACTATATTGGGTAATGTAGTCTAAAGGTGACTATAGGGGTGTTATTTCATGCCTGGAGGGCTCTTAATGATGTTAAAAAGTGTATTTATACGGTCATAAACAAGTCATTTATGTCTTATTTTCTCTTATGATGTCTACTATAGGTAGTAGAGAGTGGAATTGAACCCCGGTCTCCTAGCTGTGAGGTCTGCGCGCTAACCACTCGCCCGTCGTGCAGCCTCTAATAATGTTAAAAGGTCTATTTAAAAATCAGAAATGAGTTCTCTGTGTCTTATTTTATCTGCTATATTGGGTAATGTAGTGTAAAGGTGACTATAGGGGTGTTATTTCATGCCTGGAGGGCTCTTAATGATGTTAAAAAGTGTATTTATACGGTCATAAACAAGTCATTTATGTCTTATATGTCTTATTTTCTCTTATGATGTCTACTATAGGTAGTAGAGGGTGGAATTGAACCCTCGTGTCCGAGCTCTGAGGTCTGCGCGCTAACCACTTGTCCACCATGCAGCCCATAAACAAGAGTACTTTGGCTTTATTTTACTCTTGTTAGGAATGGGATAAAGTGCTGACATTAGAGGATTTGAGATGGAGGATTATCAAGAATTTAAGTACACACATATACGTAGTACACACACACACACATGTGCATGCACACCTTTTCATTGGTGCAGGAAACGACGACAGCAACAACAACAACAACAACAACAACAAGGCAAGCAAGCCTTCTCCTTATGTGTTTGTGCACCAAGTGAGGAAGACTTCTTACTGCAACACTTGACTCTTTTCATTTTTGCCAATTAATTACCAAGCCACAATAGCAGCTCTGGGATCAGCTGCTAAACAAAAGGAAAACACACCCAGGCTGAGCTGAACACAACAACACTGTAGATTTCCCAGTCATTTACACGCCCGAGTGGACTAAAAAAGTGGACTCAGCACGATGACGGAAACATGCATAGCCTCGGACAGGGGTTGGCAAACTACGGCCCGGGGGCCACATCCGGCCCGCCAAGTGTTTGAATACGGCCCGCCCAATCTTTCCAAAGTATTTCATTTAAAGTCAACATACAAGCTGGCATCATGGCCTGAGCCAACCTTTTGATGGTTGTATCAATTTCGTTGTTTGACATGGTCTGTTGTTTACAAAGTGCTCCTGAAAAAAGAGACACAAGCACATAATAATAATAAAAAAATTAATAATTATTATTATTTATTTATTTAATTTATTTAATTATTATTTATTATTATATTATTATTATAACATTATGATTATTATATTTATTATATTAATGCTAATTATTATATTAATTATATATAATAATATTGTTATATTTGCATATTTTACATAATAATAATATAATAATTATTATTTTAATTTTATTTTAATTATTATATATTATATAATAATTATATTATTATAATATATATAATTATATATTATAATATTTTATTATTTTTAAAATATTTAAATATAAATATCAAATAATAAATAATAATAGCAGATTGCATGACAATTTTACAGATACAATAATACCAGGTGGACTGTTACGTGTAAAATATATAGTCTGCCCCCCCCCCCGTGCGTGCTAACCGCTTGACAACCATGCAGCCAAGAACCTGTTCATGACCTTCTAAATACACTTTTTTAGCATTAGAGCCCTTTGAAATAAAATAACACCCCTACAATCCCTTTTACACTACTACAATTTGCAGTCGCTAATTAACCTAGCATGTTTTTGGAATGTGGGAGGAAACCGGAGAACCCCCCCCCCCCCGTAAATTTTGTTATATCAATGCGGCCCGCGAGTCAAAAAGTTTGCCCACATCTTACGTCACAGATGCTGTATAGCATGGCGCTAAAAGGGTATCACGGTCATAATAACTCTAATAGCTGGAACGTGCCACTAAAAATACGATATGCTACGATACCGTACGGCCAGAAGAACCTGACTACACGCCGCCATGAGGGACCTTCCATCTTTGGTGTAGATACTGTTTGTGGGATGCAAGGGCCGGCCGGTGTGGGAACAGCCGGGATGATTCAGAGATGCGGGGTCAGGATCTACGACAACGTTCCGTGGGGAACATTTCCATATAATGAAGACGGTACATCTTCCTTAGCGCTCCTCTAGAGGGAGAGAAAGAGAGGATGAGATGGAGAAGGAGATCACAAGGAGATGGAAAATTGAATGGCGACGACAGAGGTAATGTTGGTGTATTCACACACAATGTTCGTGGTACACACAATACGGTATACGCACACATGCACACATTCCCGAGAAGCTCGCACGTGTGAAATGTCGGTCGTCAGCGAGGAACCCATGCGGTCACACATGAGCGCCTGGTTCCACGCGGGACGGCGGTGTGAAATCAGTAACGGGCCGCCATGCGCTCCGTCCATGCGGGTCAGCGCTGATCAAACACGCTGGATAACGTGCACCAACGTGCACCGGGAGTCCATTTTCTCACCTAGGGGCTTCAGCCCCCTAAAATGTTCTCCAGCCCACCTAAATAATTTTATATTTTTTTTATTGATTTTTTTAAATTTTTTTAAATGTATGCATTTATTTATTTATTTTTTTACAAAAAAAATCTCTGACAGATTTTGTATAATAGGGCAAAAGCAGGCTAATAAGTAAACCAATAAGCAGGTTAATACTAGCCTACTACTACTAGTAGTAGTACTAATAATCATTCATTCATTTTCTACCGCTTATCCTCACGAGGGTCGCGCGGGGTGCTGGAGCCTATCCCAGCTGTCTTGGGGCGAGAGGCGGGGTACACCCTGGACTGGTGGCCAGCCAATCACATGACACATATAGACAAACAACCATTCACACTCACATTCATACCTATGGACAATTTGGAGTCGCTAATTAAACTAGCATGTTTTTTTTTTTTTTTTACTCCTTAGGGCCAGTGGCCTATTTTAGGGGGGCTTCAGCCCCCTAAAATGTTCTCCAGCCCACCTAAATAATTTTATATTTTTTTTATAGATTTTTAAATTTTTTTTTATTTTTTTAAATATATGCATTTATTTTTTTTTTTCATTCATTCATTCATTTTCTACCGCTTTTCCTCACGAGGGTCGCGCGGGGTGCTGGAGCCTATCCCAGCTGTCTTGGGGCGAGAGGCGGGGTACACCCTGAACTGGTGGCCAGCCAATCACAGGGCACATATAGACAAACAACCATTCACACTCACATTCATACCTATGGAAAATTTGGAGTCGCTAATTAACCTAGCATGTTTTTTTTTTTTTTTTTTTTTTTTTACTTCTAAGGGCCGGGACGGCGGTGTGAAATCAGTAACGGGCCGCCATGCGCTCCGTCCATGCGGGTCAGCGCTGATCAAACACGGTGGATAACGTGCACCGACGTGCACCGGGACTCCATTTTCGCACCTATCTATGCGCATTTCACAGCAGCAGCCAATCATTGGATAGAAATTGCATTTATTGGAAGAAGCACACCATGTCATTTCCTGATACATTTGTCCTATTGAGATTCATGAAAAAGTCATGCTACATGTTTGTGTTTATATGCACAAATGACGACAGAAGCCTCGGTCTTGTCATAAAACGAAGCTGATCACCTCGTCAACGGCTACATTAATTGACTCATAATTTAAGTTTAGCCCCGGACTGACCCATTTGCGACTCTCAAAAGAGCCAATAGCACGCTTCAGTGGCGTATGCCGATACACCTAGGCCGTGACCTATTGGCTGATCCATAGCATTGACAGCCTTCCTCATTAGATCCACTCTATTAAACACAGCATGCATGGAGCGGGGGTGGGGGTGGGTGGTGGGGGTATATGGGGTGCAGGATGGGGGCTTTCACGTCGTGCTGGAGCCATGCAGGTGGTCTGACATTGCAGTGCAGTGCCTTTTTACCTCCACCAAGGTCATGCTTTGGCTGTGTCACACTTGGGTAAGATGGTCAGCAACAACTGCTGTATTATGCTATTATTTGCTAATATTATGCTATTATTATGCTATTAAGACATATTATTACAGAGCATTTTTGTCACACACACACATTTTTCTTCCTAATTGGTATTGATGAGCACAAAAACGTTACGTTACGTTTGGGTGCGATCATTTTTTTCAAATTATAGTTGATGGTTTTGGTAAAAGTGAAGTTAAATGTTCACTTGTTCTGTCATTTTATGCATGTAAGTCTATGATTGTTTATAAAATGTGTTTTGTGTTGACATTCTTGCTTGTTTGCAAGGGGTGACTTGGATTTCAATGATTTTCTATGGGAAAGTTTGCTTTGGTTAGAGTCCGTTTTGGTTTGAGCTGGACCTTCTGGAACGGATTCATGATGTTAACCAAGGCACCGGTGTACAATGTATTTTGTGAGTGTAGCTTAATTATGACTATTTTCTCATAATATTTTTACTTTATTTTTATAAAATTCTAGCTGTTTTTTCCCCCCTTTCTGCAGTTATTTTTTAATTGAAATTAATTTATTTTTTAATTTAAATTTTATTCTATAACTATTATGACTTTTTTGTTTGGTTTATTTCTTATTATGCCTTTTAAAAATAACATACTTTTTTCTTTAATTATTTCAATTCTATGCTACAAAATGATATTTCTCGACTATTATTTCATTGTGAAATCGTGAAGTGTGGAACTATTTTCTCGGAATATTTCCATTTTTATTCTTGGAAAATTCCAGGTGTTTTTCCCCATTATTGCAACTATTATTTCTACAACAACTTTGTTCTAGTTTATGCGACTTAATGCTACTAAAATACCGTCATTCGGCCCTTTGTGGCTCTTTTGTGATTAAGGGCTATATCAATATCAATAAACTTGACTTGACTATTTTTCCGTTTTTAGTTGAAGAATGTTAAGCTTTTATTATGTTTTCATCCTTTTAGTCCTATTTTATGTTCTTATTCTTCACCTTTTAACTCCAGTGTTTTGTTTTTATCTTGTTAGTCCTATTTTATGCTCTTAATCTTCAGTTTTTAACTCCAGTGTTATGTTTTATCTTTTAGTCCTATTTTATGGTCTTAGTCTTTAGCTCCAACTCCAGTGTTTCCTCAGGGGGGTCCTCCACACTGGGGGCTGTTTGGGTATGCTGAGGGGGTGCCATCCTTGGGTCCCTTCGACACGGCCGGCTGGGGGGTTCCTCCCTTTAATGTGGGGGTGCGCCCGTCTAACGGAGTCGGAGGGCCCGGGTGCTGGTCCTCCGATGGCACGGCCTGCAGCTTCTCCCAGTGTGGACGGCCCCAAAGGTGGTGTTTCCTTGTTCCTCGGTACCATGCCATGTCTCCCTACTGTGGGTGGATGGGTGTGTGTGTGTGTGTGTGGGTCTGGTATGGAGGGTGGGAAGGAGGGGCTTTCTTTTTTTCTTCATTGTTTTCCTTTTTAATTGTGGTAATTGTTTTAATTCTGGAAAGCACTTTGTGTCGCATCTCCTTGCAGGAAAAGTGCTCTACAAATAAAGTTGATTTGATTTGATTTGAATGTGCTGCAGGCATCGGTGGGCTGCCAATGGCCCCCAGGCCACACTATGGACACTTAAGATGTATGGATGTGAAGGTACTTACATTGTTGTTGTTTGCTCAGTTGTGCCAAAGAAGACGAAAGAAGGAATGAGAAGATGAAAGTGAGGATTCCCATATTTTTTGACATTGTCCTTAATTTGTCAGGGACCATGCATGATGTGTGTGTGTGTGTGTGTGTGTGTGTGTGTGTGTGTGTGTGTGTCATCATTCAGGGTTGGAGTTAAGACGAACGGGACCCTTCTGCATGGCGGAGCTCGCAGAGGGGGCTGACGCCGCCGCCGCCGCCGCCGCCGCCGTCATCTTCTTGAGGGAATGCTCATCCGTCACCGACACGGAGCGAGAGAAGACGGGGGCGCGGGGGGTGGGAGCCCCTGAAAGCCACACAGAAGAAACGGAACATTTGTCTCGGGTTATTGCCAGCGTTTGTTTGTCGTCTTGGCTCACGAGATGGATGATTGGCTGACAAAAGACAAAGAAAAAGCACCTGAAATCGTTCTTATTTTGTCACAGCGCCGTCAGTCCGTTCGTGTCACCCCGGCACGTCACATACGCCTCATGTAACTCCATTCATACACAATAAAATGCATGTACACATAGTATAACCTTCTATTTGTCCATTCACATACATACACTATAACATTACAATGGTGGGTATGATACATCTATCCCAGCCTATCCCAGCTGTCTTGGGGCGAGAGGCGGGGTACACCCTGGAATGGTGGCCAGCCAATCACAGGGCACATATAGACAAACAACCATTCACACTCACATTCATACCTATGGACAATTTGGAGTCGCTAATTAACCTAGCCAGTGGCCTATTTTAGGGGGGCTTCAGCCCCCTAAAATGTTCTCCAGCCCACCTAAATAATTTTATATTTTTTTTATAGATTTTTAAATTTTTTTTAATTTTTTTAAATGTATGCATTTATTTATTTTTTTTCATTCATTCATTCATTTTCTACCGCTTTTCCTCACGAGGGTCGCGCGGGGTGCTGGAGCCTATCCCAGCTGTCTTTGGGCGAGAGGCGGGGTACACCCTGGAATGGTGGCCAGCCAATCACAGGGCACATATAGACAAACAACCATTCACACTCACATTCATACCTATGGACAATTTGGAGTGGCTAATTAACCTAGCATGTTTTTTTTTTTTTTACTTCTAAGGGCCAGTGGCCTATTTTAGGGGGCTTCAGCCCCCTAAAATGTTCTCCAGCCCACCTAAATAATTTTATATATTTTTTATTGATTTTTTAAATTTTTTTTAATTTTTTTAAATGTATGCATTTATTTATTTATTTTTTTACAAAAATAATCTCTGACAGATTTTGTATAATAGGGCAAAAGTAGGCTAATAAGTAAGCCAATAAGCAGGTTAATACTAGCCTACTACTACTAGTAGTAGTACTAATAATCATTCATTCATTTTCTACCGCTTATCCTCACGAGGGTGGCAGGGGGTGCTGGAGCCTATCCCAGCTGTCTTTGGGCGAGAGGCGGGGTACACCCTGGACTGGTGGCCAGCCAATCCCAGGGCACATATAGACAAACAACCATTCCCACTCACATTCATACCTATGGACAATTTGGAGTGGCTAATTAACCTAGCATGTTTTTTTTTTTTTTACTTCTAAGGGCCAGTGGCCTATTTTAGGGGGGCTTCAGCCCCCTAAAATGTTCTCCAGCCCACCTAAATAATTTTATATCTTTTTTATAGATTTTTAATTTTTTTTAAATTTTTTTAAATGTATGCATTTATTTTTTTTTTTTCATTCATTCATTCATTTTCTACCGCTTTTCCTCACGAGGGTCGCGCAAGGTGCTGGAGCCTATCCCAGCTGTCTTTGGGCGAGAGGCGGGGTACACCCTGGACTGGTGGCCAGCCAATCACAGGGCACATATAGACAAACAACCATTCACACTCACATTCATACCTATGGACAATTTGGAGTGGCTAATTAACCTAGCATGTTTTTTTTGGAATGTGGGAGGAAAACCCACACATGCACGGGGAGAACATGCAAACTGGGGTGGAATTGAACCCTGGTCTCCTAGCTGTGAGGTCTAACCACTCGTCTGCCCGTTCCGCCCGCATTCTATTTTTGATATCGCCCAAATCAAACTGATGTTTACCACATAAACCAGCAGGGGGCAGGGTGTCCACACACACACACACACACACACACACACACACACACACACACTGGAGGCCCCCAGCAGGGCTGACATTTGCAGTAGTGCTGCAGTGTCTGCTTTATGTGTTAGCGGTGAAGTCTGCTGACGGGATGGGGAAGTTCAGCAGGTGGCTGCATTACGATGTTTATCACAGCCACGCCGCCGCCGCCGCCGCCGCCGCATTATCACTTCATGAACCAGCCTGCATGAACCCCCCCGCTTCACCCCCTCTATTCCTTGTGTTGCCTCCTGGCTGCTTTTGTCTCCCCTCCTCTCTCTCTCTCTCTCTCTCGCCATCTGGATACTCGTACTGCTGCTCTTAGCATCCTCTCCTCAGCAGCACGTTCATTCGTTCTCCCAACAATCCCGTCATTCCCACATTCGTCCGTAGTGCTTACCTCCGTGTTGTTTGACTTTGCTGTTGGTTTTATCTTGCATCTCACGCTCGTAATCTCTCACCTCCTCCAAACTTAGTCCTGCATACATGACACAAACACCAAAATCATCAAAACGGAACCATATAAAATAGTTCTAATGCACCCTACTGTACTACAGTACAGTATTTGTACAGTAGTACAGTGGTACAATATAGTCTTTCACTACTGTTTTACAGCAAATTCTTAAAAAGAGCAAATCACTCTTGTCATCAACAATATTTCTTACATTAGATGTGATGGGACGATGAATACAAAAATGTACATGCTAGTTCAGACGCTTACACTAAATAGTGCTTGCTGTGATTGTTTATTGCATTGGAATGTGCCCGACACTCTGAAAAATATGCCTTTGAGGTTTTGGTGATGCGCTTCGCCTGCGCCAAGAATAGACCAGGTTGGAGCTGGCGATCTTTGGCATGCTGTTTTGTCATAAAAATTGTCGCTGCGCCAAGCTGAAGGTGTCATACTCCTATAGAAGATCTTTGGCTAGTGTTATTGCAGCAGCATACTCCTGTCATATAGAAGATCTTTGGCTAGTGTTGCTGCAGTAGTTCCTTAAAAACAGCGGCTTACTCCTGTCATATAGAAGATCTTTGGCTAGTGTTATTGCAGCAGCATACTCCTGTCATATAGAAGATCTTTGGGTAGTGTTATTACAGTAGTTCCTTAAAAACAGTGACATGCTCGTGTCATATAGAAGATCTTTGGCTAGCGTTACTGCAGTAGTTCCTTAAAAACAGCGGCATACTCCTGTCATATAGAAGATCTTTGGCTAGCATTACTGCAGTAGTTCCTTAAAAACAGCGGTTTACTCCTGTCATATAGAAGATCTTTGGCTAGCGTTACTGCAGTAGTTCTTAAAAACAGCGGTTTACTCCTGTCATATAGAAGATCTTTGGATAGTGTGACTGCAGTAGTTCCTTAAAAACAGCAGCATACTTCTGTCATATAGAAGATCTTTGGCTAGCGTTACTGCAGTAGTTCCTTAAAAACAGCAGCATACTCTTGTCATATAGAAGATCTTTGGCTAGCGTTACTGCAGTAATTCTTAAAAACAGCGGTTTACTCCTGTCATATAGAAGATCTTTGGCAAGCGTTACTGCAGTAGTTCCTTAAAAACAGCGGTTTACTCCTGTCATATAGAAGATCTTTGGCTAGCGTTACTGCAGTAGTTCCTTAAAAACAGCGGTTTACTCCTGTCATATAGAAGATCTTTGGCTAGCGTTACTGCAGTAGTTCCTTAAAAACAGCGGCTTACTCTTGTCATATAGAAGATCTTTGGCTAGCGTTACTGCAGTAGTTCCTTAAAAACAGCGGCATACTCCTGTCATATAGAAGATCTTTGGCTAGCGTTACTGCAGTAGCTCCTTAAAAACAGCAGCATACTCCTGTCATATAGAAGATCTTTGGCTAGCGTTACTGCAGTAGTTCCTTAAAAACAGCGGTTTACTCTTGTCATATAGAAGATCTTTGGCTAGCGTTACTGCAGTAGTTCCTTAAAAACAGCGGTTTACTCCTGTCATATAGAAGATCTTTGGCTAGCGTTACTGCAGTAGTTCCTTAAAAACAGCGGTTTACTCCTGTCATATAGAAGATCTTTGGCTAGCGTTACTGCAGTAGTTCCTTAAAAACAGCAGCATACTTCTGTCATATAGAAGATCTTTGGCAAGCGTTACTGCAGTAGTTCCTTAAAACAGCGGCATACTCTTGTCATATAGAAGATCTTTGGATAGTGTGACTGCAGTAGTTCCTTAAAAACAGCAGCATACTCCTGTCATATAGAAGATCTTTGGCTAGCGTTACTGCAGTAGTTCCTTAAAAACAGCGGTTTACTCCTGTCATATAGAAGATCTTTGGCTAGCGTTACTGCAGTAGTTCCTTAAAAACAGCAGCATACTCCTGTCATATAGAAGATCTTTGGCAAGCGTTACTGCAGTAGTTCCTTAAAAACAGCGGCATACTCTTGTCATATAGAAGATCTTTGGCTAGCGTTACTGTAGTAGTTCCTTAAAACAGCGGCATACTCCTGTCATATAGAAGATCTTTGGCTAGCGTTACTGCAGTAGTTCTTAAAAACAGCGGTTTACTCCTGTCATATAGAAGATCTTTGGATAGTGTGACTGCAGTAGTTCCTTAAAAACAGCAGCATACTTCTGTCATATAGAAGATCTTTGGCAAGCGTTACTGCAGTAGTTCCTTAAAAACAGCAGCATACTCTTGTCATATAGAAGATCTTTGGCTTATTAGAGCCCTTGAGACATGAAATAACACCCCTATAGTCACTTTTACACACCTATTATCCAAAATAGTATACAGAGATAAGATATAAATACGGTAAGATAGACATGCTAGCATAAACAGGTGGCTACCGTGTCATCGATATAACGTGGGCCAATAATAGACCATATTTAGCCACAGTTTCAAGGAATACGTTTCCTGAGGACGGCCACTTTACCTCCCGAGCACTACTGATGTGCCCTGGAGCAAGGCACGATGCATGCTGATCGGGTGTGTCGGGATTGGGTGTGTGTGAAAGGCAATAATGGCAAAAAAAGAGCGCAAATTGAATTCAGCCCACAGGGATGATAAAGAATAGCTAATTATGATTTCAATTACTACTAACATCTGTTCCATGAACGCGGGATACGTCTTCCGACATGATTATTTAAGAAATGAGGCGCTGCTGGCCGTGTCGCTACGGGTTAAATAACTAGCCGCCACATGTAATTATGCAACGGAATGCTTTGAAATATTTCTTTGCTTGCATTCAGGTGGTGACAGGGTGATGGAAGCTTATTTCTACCACTGAAAGAAAATAAATATCCCAATTGTAAGTCAGAATTATGAGCTAAAAAGACAAAATTACGCTATAAAAAGTCAAAATTATGAGATAAAGAGTCAGAATTATGACATCAAAAGTCAAAATTAGGAGATAAGAAAGTCATAGCTATGAAACAGGAGAAAATTCTTTGGACCGAGTTTTCCGAGTTTTCCCCCTGTGGGGCACAATGGTGAGGGTCTCCCCTTATGGGAGGGGCCAAAGGTCTCAGGTGTGGAGTGAGTTGGGAGGCAGCCGAAAGTGGGGACTATTCCGACTATTGGGAGAAGACACTCCACAGCTTTCCCGGTAAGGTCTATTCAGGGATCTCAAACACGCGGCCCGCGGGCCAAATGTGGCCCGCAGGACACTAGTTTGAGGCCCCCTAGTTTGATACGGATGCTGTATGGTATCATGTACCCAGAAAAAATTATTACGTTTGATTCATGTTCAGCACAGACCTCACAGCTAGGAGACCAGGGTTCAATTCCACCCTCGGGCATCTCTGTGTGGAGTTTGCGTGTTCTCCCCGTGCATGCGTGGGTTTTCTCCGGGTACTCCGGTTTCCTCCCACATTCCAAAAACATGCTAGGTTAATTAGCCACTCCAAATTGTCCATAGGTATGAATGTGAGTGTGTATGGTTGTTTGTCTATGTGTGCCCTGTGATTGGCTGGCGACCAGTCCAGGGTGTACCCCGCCTTACGCCCGAAGACAGCTGGGATAGGCTCCAGCACCCCCCGCGACCCTCGTGAGGAAAAGCGGTAGAAAATGAATGAATGAATGAATGATTCATGTTCATGTTAAATAACTGTTAATAGTTATCCTCCCTATCCGTGTGGAAGTGGTAAGTTTTTGGCTATTTAAGTTGAAAGGAAATAACTTGAAGGCTACCGTTTAGGTCGCTAGCCCTCGAGTTTGCGAGTTAGCATGCGTCTCGAGACCCTGCAGTTGCGCAATATGTTGTAAATAAAAAGAGTATAAATGTGACTATAGTCGTGTTTTGTCATGTCTACAGGGCTCTAATAATGCTTTGTTCATTTTAAACTGTAAAAAATTATTTGTCTACCCACCAACTATATGTGGTTTCTTAAGTTTTTATTATTTGCCGTTTTATTATTATTATTATTATATTTATTTATTTATTACTGATTGATTGATTTTCTTTATTCTTGATTTGTTTATTTATTTTTCATCTTATTTTGTGCAGAAAAAAATCCGAAAAAATCAGAACCAAAGCACTGAAAAAGTTTGTATATTTTTCTATTTTTAATAAATGCGTTTTTTTTTTGGGGGGGGGGGGGCTGATGCGGCCCAGCCTGGCATGTCTCATCATTATGACCATCGGGATGTTGTTTTCGTTCAGTGGTGGAAACGAACCTACCGTGCCATCGGTGTAGTTGCACTGAGGTGGTTAAGGGGGTGGTTGCTAAACGGGGTGGTTGCTAAACGGGGTGGTTGCTAAACGGGGTGGTTGCTAAATAAAGCATACACCATGAAATGGACCTACCGTGCCATTCGTCCAGCCACGCCACCGCTTGCCTGTGACCCACCAGCAGGATGTCCCGGATGTTCTGAAAAGATGACAGACGGCCAATAAACACGCTGCACAGCATTCCCTGAAAGGCTGGGCTTGATGGAAAGTGGGCGGGGCTTTGGTCGCTATTGTTGCCATGCTTACATGCTGCTATTAAGCTTTGGCACTGAAAGGAAATGTTGCAACTGCAGAAAATCTGGATCCGAGTATTGGACAAATACAACATAGTACACTGAAAACAATCATGGCAGTGTTAACGATCATAATAATTGGACACCACATGATTTGTTTTCCTGATTACTTTTTAATCCGCATACTGATTTTTGGATACATAATTAACTTTAGTAGGTTTTATTCACATGGAATCACTGGGCCCCATATTTATTTGTCGTTATTTTCTCTTATTTTGTTGACTATATTGCGTAATAGGAGTGACCATAGGGGTGTTATTTCATATATAGAGGGCTCTAATATTGTTAAAAAGTGCATGTAGAAGGTCACAGTGTACTATATACTACAGTATATTGGGTAATAGGATAGTATAATAGTAAATGTGACTGTACGGATGTTATTTCATGTATTTAGAAGGTGATAAACACGTTTATTATGTCCTATATATGTCTTATTAACTGTACTATATTATGTAATACTACCGTATATTGGGTAATAGGATAGTATAATAGTAAATATGACTGTACAGATGTTATTTCATGTTAAAAGGTGTATTTAGAAGGTGATAAAGAAGTTTATTATGTCCTATATATGTCTTATTAACTGTACTATATTGGGTAATACTACCGTATATTGGGTAATAGGATAGTATAACAGTAAATGTGACTGTACAGATGTTATTTCATGTTAAAAGGTGTATTTAGAAGGTGATAAATAAGTTTATTATGTCCTATATATGTCTTATTAACTGTACTATATTGGGTAATACTACCGTATATTGGGTAATAGGATAGTATAATAGTAAATGTGACTGTACGGATGTTATTTCATGTCAAAAGGTGTATTTAGAAGGTGATAAACAAGTTTATTATGTCCTATATATGTCTTGTTAACTGTACTACATTGGGTAATACTACTGTATATTGGGTAATAGGATAGTATAATAGTAAATATGACTGTACGGATGTTATTTCATGTTAAAAGGTGTATTTAGAAGGTGATAAACAAGTTTATTATGTCCTATATATGTCTTGTTAACTGTACTACATTGGGTAATACTACTGTATATTGGGTAATAGGATAGTATAATAGTAAATATGACTGTACGGATGTTATTTCATGTTAAAAGGTGTATTTAGAAGGTGATAAATAAGTTTATTATGTCCTATATATGTCTTGTTAACTGTACTATATTGGGTAATACTACTGTATATTGGTTAATAGGATAGTATAATAGTAAATATGACTGTACGGATGTTATTTCATGTTAAAAGGTGTATTTAGAAGGTGATAAATAAGTTTATTATGTCCTATATATGTCTTATTAACTGTACTATATTGGGTAATACTACCGTATATTGGGTAATAGGATAGTATAATAGTAAATGTGACTGTACAGATGTTATTTCATGTTAAAAGGTGTATTTAGAAGGTGATAAATAAGTTTATTATGTCCTATATATGTCTTATTAACTGTACTATATTGGGTAATACTACCGTATAATGGGTAATAGGATAGTATAATAGTAAATGTGACTGTACAGATGTTATTTCATGTTAAAAGGTGTATTTAGAAGGTGATAAAAAGGTTTACTAGGCTCTAACTATGAAAATATTGCATTTATAAATAAGGAATGATTAAGCACTGAAGCTCCATAAACAAGGAATTACTTTTGTTTGTTTTTAGTTTTTTTGTCTATTTTAAAAGTACTTTTTAGCTTTGCTAATATTTGCGAGGTTACTTATTGAACTTACTGGGCCGATAAGAGTAAACATTGCCCTTATCTCACGCTAACTGTCATTCTCACTTGGAGGAGGTCACGAACGTGGGAATGATTGACGTATCAATGATTGACGGTATCATCATATTTCATGACGTGACATGCGTACATCTTATTGTCCGATGGAGCAAACGGCTGAGCGAAAATCAACTGGCGGTAAATCTTTGACATTTCTGCGTTGTATTATCGGGCTTATCGGGCCTCATAACCTTTCCTGCAGATCTTATCATGCGCCTTCCTTTATGGCAGCACAATGAGCCCGGGCACGCTTTCAAGTGCGTGATAAAGTGGAAATGAAAGGCTATCACACAGCGGCAACACAACCAATGTTGTAATTGCTGCGTTGCAAGAACACAGCCTCGATCGCGTTGACAAGATTGACACATTTTGGCCCCGGTTGTGTGAGTGTGCATGGTGTGTGGCATGAAGACGTGTCGTATCAGGTTTCAACAGCATGTCTTCTGCGTCAGACATCATGAAAATAGCACGTCTAGCACGTCTATCTGCGTTCCTCCAGCAGGTCAGGCTGCATACATTCTTTGGTCCTGCGTATAAAAACTGTATATAAGGGAATTATGACATCATACCGCTAAACCCGATAACCGATCATTTAAAAAAAATGCTCCAGTGAGGAAAGATTACACATACTCTGCAGGTGACCAAATCAAGCGCTCCTTTTTTCCTCTCCCGTCTGTGACGTTAACGGCTTGCTGAGGAAGTAAGTCATTTTGCGTGCAAGTTGTACCAAAATGCTCCACGGCGTTTGAAAAGTGCAAAAAGTTTGCCAGAAACCTCCTTGGCGGCACACCAGCTGATCGGGGGGGGGGGGGGTGCTGGAGCCTATCCCAGCTGTCTTGGGGCGAGAGGCGGGGTACACCCTGGACTGGTGGCCAGCCAATCACAGGGCACATATATACAAACAACCATTCACACTCACATTCATACCTATGGACAATTTGGAGTCGCTAATTAACCTAGCATGTTTTTTTTTTTTTACTTCTAAGAGCCAGTGGCGTCATTAGGCCTATTTTAAAATGTTCTTAAGCCCCCTAAATAATTGTATATTTTTTATTGATTTTTTTCATAGATTTTTTTTAATTATTATTATTATTATTATTTTTTACAAAAAAATGTCTGACAAATTGTATATAATAGGGCAAAATCAGGTTAATAAGCAAGCCAATAAGCAGGTTAATACTAGCCTACTCCTACTACTAGTAGTACTAATCATTCATTAATTTTCTACTGCTTAGCCTCACGAGGGTTGCGGGGGTGCTGGAGCCTATCCCAGCTGTCTTGGGGCGAGAGGCGGGGTACACCCTGGACTGGTGGCCAGCCAATCACAGGGCACATATAGACAAACAACCATTCACACTCACATTCATACCTATGGACAATTTGGAGTGGCTAATTAACCTAGCATGTTTTTGGAATGAGGGAGGAAACCCGAGTACCCGGAGAAAACTCTGAGAGAACATGAAAACTCCACACAGAGATGCCCGAGGAATTGGAATTGAACCCTGGTCTCCTTAGCTGTGAGGTCTGCGCGCTAACCACTCGACCGCCGCGCCGCCCATTCTATGTCAATGGATGAATGATACTGAAATATTGATACTTCTGATTCCAGCTCAAAAATCAATACTGAATATGGATACTTTGATACTTGGGTCAACGCGCAGACCTCACAGCTAGGAGACCAGGGTTCAATTCCCACCCCCGGGCATCTCTGTGTGGAGTTTGCATGTTCTCCCCGTGCATGCGTGGGTTTTCTCCGGGTACTCCGGTTTCCTCCCACATTCCAAAAACATGCTAGGTTAATTAGCGACTCCAAATTGTCCATAGGTATGAATGTGAGTGTGAATGGTTGTTTGTCTATATGTGCCCTGTGATAAGTCAACATCATAGAATTGAAATAAGTTCTCCTGCCATTTAATGTGGAAGTGGTACATTTCTGTCTTCTTTGGTTCACAATAAATGGATGCAAGGCTAACTAATTAGCTCACTAGCTTGCTAGCTCGTGGCCGTCTTGAGTCCCTGCAGCACAACGGTAAATAACAGGAGTATTTTATTTGATTATATCTACTATTTTGGGAAATAATAGTGTAAAGAGGATTGTAGGGGTGTTATTTTACTTCAAAGGGCTCTAATGTTAAAAAGCGTATTTAGAAGGTCATGAACATGTTCTTGGTTGCACGGTGATTGAGTGGTTAGCGCACAGGTCTCACAGCCAGGAGACCCAGGTTCAATTCCACCCTCGGCCATCTCTGTGTGGAGTTTGCATGTTCTCACCGTGCATGCGTGGGTTTACTCCGGGTACTCCGGTTTCCTCCCACATGTTTTGTTTTGCAATTTGAAAAAAAAAAATCCATAGTTATGAATGTGAGTGTGAATGGTTGTTTGTCTATATGTGCCCTGTGATTGGCTGGCGACCAGTCCAGGGTGTACCCCGCCTTACGCCCGAAGACAGCTGGGATAGGCTCCAGCACCCCCCGCGACCCTCGTGAGGAAAAGCGGTAGAAAATGAATGAATGAATGATACTTGGGTCATTTGAGGTCATTTGAGTACGCCATTGCATACTAATTGGGGGTCGCTTTTAGAGCAGTTTGAAGCCATAAGGGGGCTCGAGGTGGCAGACGCGCATTTGATAAGAGCTGGGCTTGTGAATCGGAAAAACATATAACATATAAAATATAACCAAAATAAATAAATGATGAAAACCAGCCTGAATTTAGTCAGTTTTTACTCGGTATCAGCTCAAAAACAAAATCGTTGGCCTGGCTATTGACGTATATTTACGGTGTTTCATCGTACAATTAGAGGACTTCCATGAAACAGTATGAGGAAATGTTCTTTCTGCATGAGCATCCCCACCTCCCACCAATATTGAATGTGGATTTAGCAGAAATGTCGCCTGCGGTTAGTCACTGTCAACTGGAGAACGGAGCAAACAGCCAGCACTAATGAGTCCATTGTAAAGGACAGGTGCGACACGCGTGGATAAAGCTGCGGCACGGTGACCGCGGATGTTCGTGGAAATGTTTCCAACTGCTGTTTGCGGCGAGCACAGGAGAGCGGCGAGTTAAATGAACGTGGGCGTTAACATTCACCGCGACCGTGCCTTGCGGGATGCCTGGAGTCTGCGCTCTTACTTTTACTCTTACTAGTGCTGTGTCGGTCATTTCAGTGAACAGGATCGTTCCGATTCGTTCAGTAAAAAGAGCCGTTCATTTCGGTCAATTGGTCGTTAGCCTGTGTGATTAGCCGTGTCAGTCGTGTCGAGTCAGTCCGTTTACTCGTGTTCACGTTCGTTGCGACTACCAACCAGCCCTAAGACATTAGGGCTTGGGGCGACGTGTCGACGTCATCGATGACATCGACACAAAAAAATACATCGACGCAACACTCAGAATTAGTGGTGGGAAAAACCGTTCATTTCAGTGAACAGGATCATTCCGATTCGTTCAGTAAAAAGAGCCGTTCATTTCGGTCAATTAGTCGTCATCGGTGACATCGACACAAAAAATACGTCGACGCAACACTCAGAATTAGTGATGGGCAAAGCCGTTCATTTCAGTGAACAGGATCATTCCGCTTCGTTCAGTAAAAAGAGCCGTTCATTTCGGTCAATTGGTCGTTAGCCTGTGTGATTAGCCGGTCAGTCGTGTCGAGTCAGTCCGTTCACTCGTGTTCACGTTTGTTGCGACTCAACAGCTCACCAACTAGTGCTGTGTCGGTCATTTCAGTGAACAGGATCATTCCGCTTCCTTCAGTAAAAAGAGCCGTTCATTTCGGTCAATTAGTCGTCATTGGTGACATCGACACAAAAAATACGTCGACGCAACACTCGGAATTAGTGATGGGCAAAGCCGTTCATTTCAGTGAACAGGATCATTCCGCTTCATTCAGTAAAAAGAGCCGTTCATTTCAGTCAGTTGGTCATTAGCCTGTGTGATTAGCCGGTCAGTCGTGTCGAGTCAGTCCGTTCACTCGTGTTCACGTTTGTTGCGACTCAAAAGCTCACCAACTAGTGCTGTGTCGGTCATTTCAGTGAACAGGATCATTCCGCTTCCTTCAGTAAAAAGAGCCGTTCATTTCGGTCAATTAGTCGTCATTGGTGACATCGACACAAAAAATACGTCGACACAACACTCAGAATTAGTGATGGGCAAAGCCGTTCATTTCAGTGAACAGGATCATTCCGATTCGTTCAGTAAAAAGAGCCGTTCATTTCAGTCAGTTGGTCATTAGCCTGTGTGATTAGCTGGTCAGTCGTGTCGAGTCAGTCCGTTCACTCGTGTTTGCGGCGAGCACAGGAGAGCGGCGAGTTAAATGAACGTGGGCGTTAACATTCACCGCGACCGTGCCTTCCGGGATGCCTGGAGTCTGCGCTCTTACTTTGTGTATGAAGTCCTCCACCTTGGTCTGGAGGCCGTACACCTCGAAGCTGCACTGCACCCTCTTGTAGGAGCACATGATGGGCTGGTGGTCGTCCCTCCAGCCCTCCTCCAAGGGCCCCCGCTCGGTTTTGCTGGACTGCCAGCGAGAGAGGTCCTGCGCACAGCAAACAGACGTCCTGCAGCATCAAAACCTGCAGAGTGTGCAGAAAAAAGCTGTCCCTCGGCGGCGGCGTGGAGAGGAGAAGCAGATTGTTTGCACTACGCAGCCTGTAAAGTGTCAAAAGGGTGATTCAAATGCTCTTGTGATTTGATGCTCTCATCGTGCCGTTTAATGTGCGCACTTGCAGCCTTGTTTGTTTCTGCTTGCGTCTACTTGCGTCTACCGTTCCCTCTCTTCGCCGACACTCGGGTGCGCTCTGAAAATAACTCGGGATTTAGCAGAGCTTGTGCTTTTTTTTGTGCCTTTGTACCCTTTTCTCCTGCCCACATCTGCTGGTTCTCTACCTCCAAAGGGAAAAACTACTCTATGTTTGCATGACATGCGGGTGTCAACTGGAGAGAAAGACATTAGGGCTTGGGATGACGTGTCGACGTCGTCGATGACATCGACACAAAAAATACGTCGACGCAACACTCAGAATTAGTGGTGGGCAAAACCGCTTCCGCTTCCTTCAGTAAAAAGAGCCGTTCATTTCGGTCAATTAGTCGTCATTGGTGACATCGACACAAAAAACACTCAGAAACAGGATCCAGTGAACAGGATCATTCTGCTTCATGCAGTAAAAAGAGCCGTTCATTTCGGTCAATTGGTCGTTAGCCTGTGTGATTAGCCGTGTCAGTCGTGTCGAGTCAGTCCGTTTACTCGTGTTCACGTTCGTTGCGACTACCAACCAGCCCTAAGACATTAGGGCTTGGGACACAAAAAATACATCGACGCAACACTCAGAATTAGTGGTTCATTTCAGTGAACAGGATCATTCCGATTCGTTCAGTAAAAAGAGCCATTCATTTCGGTCAATTGGTCGTTAGCCTGTGTGATTAGCCGGTCAGTCGAGTCAGTCACGTTTGTTGCGACTCAACAGCTCACCAACTAGTGCTGTGTCGGTCATTTCAGTGAACAGGATCATTCCGCTTCATTCAGTAAAAAGAGCCGTTCATTTCGGTCAATTAGTCGTCATTGGTGACATCGACACAAAAAATACGTCGACGCAACACTCAGAATTAGTGATGGGCAAAGCCGTTCATTTCAGTGAACAGGATCATTCCGCTTCATTCAGTAAAAAGAGCCGTTCATTTCGGTCAATTGGTCATTAGCCTGTGTGATTAGCTGGTCAGTCGTGTCGAGTCAGTCCGTTCACTCGTGTTCACGTTTGTTGCGACTCAACAGCTCACCAACTAGTGCTGTGTCGGTCATTTCAGTGAACAGGATCATTCTGCTTCATACAGTAAAAAGAGCCGTTCATTTCGGTCAATTGGTCGTTAGCCTGTGTGATTAGCCGTGTCAGTCGTGTCGAGTCAGTCCGTTTACTCGTGTTCACGTTCGTTGCGACTACCAACCAGCCCTAAGACATTAGGGCTTGGGGCGACGTGTCGACGTCATCGATGACATCGACACAAAAAAATACGTTGACGCAACACTCAGAATTAGTGGTGGGCAAAACCGTTCATTTCAGTGAACAGGATCATTCCGATTCGTTCAGTAAAAAGAGCCGTTCATTTCGGTCAATTGGTCGTTAGCCTGTGTGATTAGCCGGTCAGTCGTGTCGAGTCAGTCCGTTCACTCGTGTTCACGTTCGTTGCGACTCAAAAGCTCACCAACTAGTGCTGTGTCGGTCATGAACAAAACAGCCAGCGGAATGAACGGGTATTTTATATATCGTTATGGTAATCGTAAAGGTGACTGTAGGGGTGTTATTTCATATCTGGAGAGCTCTAATAATGTTTAAAGGGTATTTAGAAGATGGTAAAGATGTCTACTATATTGTGTAGTAGGTGTGTAAAGGTGACTGTAGGGGTGTTATTTCATGTCCGGAGAGCTCTAAGAATGTTAAAAGGGTATTTAGAAGATGGTAAAGATGTCTACTATATTGTGTAATAGGTATGTAAGGTGACTGTAGGGGTGTTATTTCATGTCCGGAGAGCTCTAATAATGTAAAAAGGGTATTTAGAAGATGGTAAAGATATCTACTATATTGTGTAATAGGTGTGTAAAGGTGACTGTAGGGGTGTTATTTCATGTCCAGAGAGCTCTAAGAATGTTAAAAGGGTATTTAGGAGATGGTAAAGATGTCTACTATATTGTGTAATAGGTGTGTAAAGGTGACTGTAGGGGTGTTATTTCATGTCTGGAGAGCTCTAAGAATGTTGAAAGAGTATTTAGAAGATGGTAAAGATGTCTACTATATTGTGTAGTAGGTGTGTAAAGGTGACTGTAGGGGTGTTATTTCATGTCCGGAGAGCTCTAAGAATGTTAAAAGGGTATTTAGAAGATGGTAAAGATGTCTACTATATTGTGTAATAGGTATGTAAGGTGACTGTAGGGGTGTTATTTCATGTCCGGAGAGCTCTAATAATGTAAAAAGGGTATTTAGAAGATGGTAAAGATATCTACTATATTGTGTAATAGGTGTGTAAAGGTGACTGTAGGGGTGTTATTTCATGTCTGGAGAGCTCTAATAATGTTCAAAGAGTATTTAGAAGATGGTAAAGATGTCTACTATATTGTGTAATAGGTATGTAAAGGTGACTGTAGGGGTGTTATTTCATGTCTGGAGAGCTCTAATAATGTTACATTTCAAATATTATATTTCAAAAGTGTTTTCTATGCTACCAAAATATTGCATTTATAAATAAGGGATCCTATTTTGCAGAAGTTCACTGACGATGCTGTGATAAAATATCTTGTCATCCCTCACACTGCTGCTCTTTTCTGGACTCAAATGGATGAGATAAAGACGATGAGATCAAAGTGTGACTTTCCCTGGGGAAGACTGGGATTCATACGACCACGGCATCAGAGGACCAAGCACAAAGCTTTTGTTTCCTTCATCTTTATCTCCATTTTTTTTAATTCTTTTATGCCTGTTGGTCATATTGGCAATTTCATCTTAGCGAGGTAAGAACATGGCTTGTTCATAAAAAAGCTATGTTTATTTAAGACGGTAGCTGTGTTCTTATTGGTCGTCTTTCCTCATGGCACTCCAAAAGCTATTTTTCACGATACACATTGAGACGCCTCATCGCTCCTGCCTCTCCGAAGCCTCCTGCTGGCTTGATGCTGAGACTCTCCTCCCATTTGGGATGGACACTTCATCATTCAGTAACTTTCAGGACACCCCAGTGAAATGGCACAAAAACGGGAGTACTGTCGTCCCTCGCCAATTTGCACCTCACATTTCACAGCTTCACTTTTACCACGCTTTTTGAAAAATATATTATGGAACAAATCATACCGTTTCATGCTTCAATGTGGCCTATTATTAGTCAAAAGTTACACATTTTATGCATAAATGAAGCATTTGCAAGTTTCAAAATGGCTTAATGAAGCACAACACAAATATAAGTCATATAAAAGACGCATCCAAAAACGTTATGTCATGTAATACCGTATACTGGTCACTAGGTGTCGGTAAAAAGACGTATTTTAAAAGGTGATAAAGTTTTCGATGTCTTATATGTTTTATTTTCTCTTATTATCTCTGCTATATTGGGTAATTGGAGGGTAAAGGTGACTGTAGGGGTGTTATTTCATGTCTAGAGAGCTCTAATAACATTAAAGGGGTATTTAGAAGATGGTAAACATGGTTTTACATGTCTTATTTTCTCTTATTATGTCTACTATATTGGGTAATAGGAGTGTAAAGGTGACTGTAGGGGTGTTATTTCATGTCCGGAGAGCTCTAATAATGTTAAAAGGGTATTTAGAAGATGGTAAAGATGTCTACTATATTGGGCAATAGGAGTGTAAAGGTGACTGTAGGGGTGTTATTTCATGTCCGGAGAGCTCTAATAATGTTAAAAGGGTATTTAGAAGATGGTAAAGATGTCTACTATATTGTGTAATAGGAGTGTAAAGGTGACTGTAGGGGTGTTATTTCATGTCTCGAGAGCTCTAATAATGTTTAAAGGGTATTTAGAAGATGGTAAAGATGTCTACTATATTGTGTAGTAGGTGTGTAAAGGTGACTGTAGGGGTGTTATTTCATGTCCAGAGAGCTCTAAGAATGTTAAAAGGGTATTTAGAAGATGGTAAAGATGTCTACTATATTGTGTAGTAGGTGTGTAAAGGTGACTGTAGGGGTGTTATTTCATGTCCGGAGAGCTCTAATAATGTTAAAAGGGTATTTAGAAGATGGTAAAGATGTCTACTTTATCGTGCAATAGGTGTGTAAAGGTGACTGTAGGGGTGTGATTTCATGTCCGGAGAGCTCTAATAATGTTTAAAGGGTATTTAGAAGATGGTAAAGATGTCTACTATATTGTGTAATAGGAGTGTAAAGGTGACTGTAGGGGTGTTATTTCGTGTCCGGAGAGCTCTAATAATGCTAAAAGGGTATTTAGAAGATGGTAAAGATGTCTACTATATCGTGTAATAGGTGTGTAAAGGTGACTGTAGGGGTGTTATTTCATGTCTGGAGAGCTCTAATAATGTTACATTTCAAATATTACATTTCAAAAGTGTTTTCTATGCTACCAAAATATTGCCTTTATAAATAAGGGATCCTATTTTGCAGAAGTTCACTGACCAGGGTCGGGTCTGGAACCAATTAGAGGAGGGCCTGAAAAGTGAGCTATTTTCAGACAGCGAAAGAAAACAAAACGGGTTTTTCGACCACAAATGAACGACTCCTTTGTATTGTTGCTTATGTAGTATCACATTTACAACCTATGTACATAAAACACAATACAGGAAGCGACGAGAAGAGGAGGGGTTACGGAATAAGCTCTGCTTCTTCCTACTCTTTTTCAGACATGATTTGGGCAAGCTGGCGTGAACATGTGAGGTGATGATTTCATTCACCAGCAGTACCATCAGTACCATCAGTACCATCAGTACCATCAGTACCATCAGTACGATGGCAGGAGCTGGCCAAAGCACAGCACGCACCTCTGACTCTTTGTAGTGCTTTTCAGGGATGGGGTCACGCAGGATATCCAGGAAAGCCACATTCTCTGCGGGTGTCGGCGTGTCCCCGAATACCTTTCATTGAAACAAATGGAAGGTTGTCAGAAAAACATGCCGGCTCGCTGCTAAACACGAGCAAAAACACTAACACACGCTAGGAAATAACATCTTTAGCCTCCAGTGAGTACGAAGGCTGTGTACTTTTGGCTGACCTTGTTTTAAATCAGCTCCAACGCCCCGCCGAGTTTGTTCATGTTGCTGCTAAAAACCAACAAACATCAAATAAAACGCCATGGGGGGCACACGAGGCTCCGATGGTGCTCCCCCTCGCCTGCGTACCTTTTCTGATATTGCATTAGCGGGGCCTCACCTTCTCACACACGCTGGATGCAATATCTCACTAAATCACTCACATCAGCGCACCGTATCCCAAACCCCGTCCAATGTGGCGCCTACCGCCGTTGTCTCGGATTGGCCCTCGGCATATTCAAGAAAACTCAGTAGTAATTTTCCAAGAAAAAAGTTGTAAACAGTCATCATTTTAAGACATTAACGTTGTAATATTACAAGGACAAATAATGTCATTTCTGTAGCAGAAAGTTGAAATTTATGAGAAACAAACAAAACACTGAATAACATTGTAATATTTGGAAAATTAGGTTGGGGAAAAAAAATTCTAATATTATGAGAATAAAGTCAAAATATTCAAAAATACTAACAGAAAAAAGTCTAATTCCAGCAAGAGAAAAGTATTTAAATTTTATTGGAATAACATAATATTATGAAAAATGTCTTTTTAACATAGTCTTGAAATATAAAAAAAAAATGTAATGAAAAAAAATTGAATGAAGTTACAGAAAAAGTTAGATTGTATGGAAATGAAGTAATAATAGAACATCTACAAGAAGAAAGTTAAAATATTTGGAAACTTAAACAGCAAACTGCTTTAGTTCAACGAGTCAAAATATTAGAAAAAAAACACATTTCAGCAAGAAAAAAGTGTTATGAGAATAAAGTTGTAATATTATTTATTTATATTATAATATTATATTATTATATAATATATATTATATTATATTATTATAATATTATTTATTATTTATAAGAAAAATAATGAAGTTTTATTAGCAAAGTGTTCAAATAGTAAAAAAAAATGCTGTTTTATTATTATTGTTTTTTACAAATAAGAAACAAATTAAAATAAAGTAATCATAGAACATCTACAAGAAGAAAGTTAAAATATTTGGAAACTTAAACAGCAAACTGCTTTAGTTCAACAAGTCAAAATATTAGAAAAAAAAACATTTCAGCAAGAAAAAAGTGTTATGAGAATAAAGTTGTAATATTATATAAGAAAAATAATGAAGTTTTATTAGCAAAGTGTTCAAATAGTAAAAAAAAATGCTGTTTTATTATTAGTATTTTTTACAAATAAGAAACAAATTAAAATAAAGTATTTTTTCATTTTTGCACGTTTGCTGTGTTGTGTGTTTTGTTCATTTAATCCCTGTGATGTGTCACAGGCTGATAATTGCATGACGCAAGAAACACAGGTGTGTGATGACCTTATGAGGCATTCCAGCATGCATATTTTTTTTTTTTTGTTTTGTTTATGAGCCAGGACCAACAACAACAAATGCCAGAAACATTCCTGTGGCGGGGCAATTTGACTGAGAACTTTGTTTGTTTCCTTCTTTCGGCTTTTTCCCCTGTGCATGGTGGATCATTGGCGAGCAGCTTGACGTACACTCGCTTTTATTTGCAAATGTCGATCCAAAATCGGAGGAGAAACGAGCATCGAAAACCTGTTTACCACTTTCTAAATACACTTTTTAACATGATTAGAGCCCTATAGACATGACATAACACCCCTATAGTCACATTTACTGAACATAGCACACATAATAAGAGAAAATAAGACTCAACTTGTAGTGTTCAGGCACTAGTAGAGCTGAGTGGGGGTGGGACATGAAGTGACCTTGGTGGTTCAGAATTGGGTTTTGGCTTGGCAGCATGGGTGACGGCAGCAACAGTAGCCCGTATTACAGATAATTGTGCCTGTTGTTAGATCATTCAATGTGAGCTGCAATAAAAAGCCAGTTTTGCTACACATTCTGGTGCTTGTGTGTCAGAGCTAATACTACAGTAACATTACTGACACCCAGTGACCAGTTTACATATCATCACATACTCTTCGGAATGCCTTGCATTTGTATTTTTGCTTCATTTAGACATTTTTATGCTTGAAAACGTTAAATGTAAGCAAAAATGCACATTTTCTTCACGACTAATAGGGCATATTCAAGCACGAAACAGCATGATTTATTCATATTTCTGAAAAAAAAAAAAATGAAAGAGTGAAGCTCTGCTCACAGGGTCCTCCAAATAACCCCCACCTACCGTACACCGTCACCAAATATCTACTGCTCTACTCACATTGTCATTGCTGCCGTTGTTGTTCTCGAAACGTGTCTCGATACGGATGCTGAACTTGGGAAGAAAGGACGCCTGCAGGGTGGAAGCAAATGAAAAAAGAAGAAGAAGAGGAAGCGTGTACAGATTAGATCCACTGACGTGAGCTTGATGGGATTGAGCTCTGTTGGAGTCTTGGAGGAACAAGGACATGGAAGATGACTTACTGAGTACTCTGCAGCAGCGGGGGTGATCAAGATGGGGGTGGGGGGGCAGAAAAACAAACTGCGTTAGGTACTTATCCAGGACACGCATTACTCTCATGCATACATGTAATGTAATGTGGTATATATCCTTGCATTTTATGTAAATACAAATAAATGAATATTTAATATGGTACTTGCAAGAACATATGTGCAAAGTAAACATGCTGTATAATAAATGGGCTGTCAAAACTATCCCGCTAACGTCAGTAGCTCATTTATTTCAGTAATAATTATGCTAACATGTTTAGCATTGTCCATGAATGCTATCATGTTAAGCCACGTCTACGACAGAGCTGCAACCGCCTCCCCACACAGTCACACGGAGTCTAACTCTCTTTTATAACTTTGTTTTCTCTTCTAACTACTTAAACACATCAACAGCAGCGCAAATCCAACACTTATATGTTTATCAAACTCACAAACACCGTCTCTAGCCCTCCTCGGAACTACACTTCCTCATTGTCACGAGACCACCGCGAGATGCATTCACTGACACTCCGGAAACCGCACCAAAGTGCCCATGTATGTGTAGTCTAAATGAAGACAAATACAGAGCAAAACAGTAAGTGGATAATTCACGATTCACCTTCTTCACGATGCGATAACCATAGTTAAAGTGACACTTTCAACAGTGCAATCAATGTTTGTTTATATTGCTACAGTTGTATTGCTGTAGCTACTGCTGCAGTTCGTTTTTATATGTACACCAGACCAATGAGAGTTGCGTTCACCGACACTCCGAAAATTAAAACGTTTTCAATATGAGTTTATGTGTAGTCTAAATAAACAGAAATACAAAAAAAAAAGACAAATAGTCAATGAATAATTCTTATCACTGACTTTGTAGCCTTGAAGTACTATTTGAAGCATTTAAGTAAGTACATCTACACTCAAAACATGGTAATTCAACTTTAATTACACAATGTCTTTGACCGCACCTTTTCATGGCCCATAATAAGCTTTGACTGTTAATATTGAAGAGACTTGCATTGGCAAATGCATTTTCAGACACATGAGCTATCTTTTAGCTTGTTTTCAATTTCCTTATATATAATTTTAGTCAGGCTGCACGGCGGTCGAGCGGTTAGCGCACAGGCTTCACAGCCAGGAGACACGGGTTCAATTCCACCCTCGGCCATCTCTGTGTGGAGTTTGCATGTTCTCCCCGTGCATGCGTGGGTTTTCTCCGGGTACTCCGGTTTCCTCCCACATTCCAAAAACATGCTAGGTCAATTTGCGACTCCAAATTGTCCATAGGTATGAATTTGAGTGTGAATGGTTGTTTGTCTTACATGGCGTTACCTTAACATAACACAGTATTAAGTCAACATCATAGAGTTGAAATAAGTTCTCCTGCCATTTAATGTGGAAGTGGTACATTTCTGTCTTCTTTGGTTCACAATAAATGGATGCAAGGCTAACTGGTTAGCTCACTAGCTTGCTAGCTCGTGGCCGTCTTGAGTCCCTGCAGCACAACGGTAAATAACAGGAGTATTTTATTTGATTATATCTACTATTTTGGGAAATAATAGTGTAAAGAGGATTGTAGGGGTGTTATTTTATTTCAAAGGGCTCTAATGTTAAAAAGTGTATTTAGAAGGTCATGAACAGGTTCTCTGTTGCACGGTGATTGAGTGGTTAGCGCACAGGTCTCACAGCCAGGAGACCCGGGTTCGATTCCACCCTCGGCCATCTCTGTGTGGAGTTAGCATGTTCTCCCTGTGCATGCGTGGGTTTTCTCCGGGTACTCCGGTTTCCTCCCACATTCCAAAAACATGCTAGGTTAATTAGCCACTCCAAATTGTCCATAGGTATGAATGTGAGTGTGAATGGTTGTTTGTCTTACATGGCGTTACCTTAACATAACACAGTATTAAGTCAACATCATAGAGTGGAAATAAGTTCTCCTGCCATTTAATGTGGAAGTGGTACATTTCTGTCTTCTTTGGTTCACAATAAATGGATGCAAGGCTAACTGGTTAGCTCACTAGCTTGCTAGCTCGTGGCCGTCTTGAGTCCCTGCAGCACAACGGTAAATAACAGGAGTATTTTATTTGATTATATCTACTATTTTGGGAAATAATAGTGTTAAGGGGATTGTAGGGGTGTTATTTTATTTCAAAGGGCTCTAATGTTAAAAAGTGTATTTAGAAGGTCATGAACAGGTTCTCTGTTGCACGGTGATTGAGTGGTTAGCGCACAGGTCTCACAGCCAGGAGACCCGGGTTCGATTCCACCCTCGGCCATCTCTGTGTGGAGTTTGCATGTTCTCCCCGTGCATGCGTGGGTTTTCTCCGGGTACTCCGGTTTCCTCCCACATGTTTTGTTTTGCAATTTCAATTTTTTTTTCCATAGTTATGAATGTGAGTGTGAATGGTTGTTTGTCTATATGTGCCCTGTGATTGGCTGGCCACCAGTCCAGGGTGGACCCCGCCTCTTGCCCCAAGTCAGCTGGGATAGGCTCCAGCACCAGGATAAGCGGTAGAAAATGTATTTTATGTATTTGTAATACAATTTAATGAATGCATATAAATATCTGTAATTGTGTTCATAAAAAAAAAGCCAAAAAACGCCATAGTGGCATTTGAGAGTCGAAGTGATAGCGATGGAAGCGGAAGTGGCGTTGAACACCTGTGATGGTGTACGGGTAGAAATTCCAGGCCTTTTCTGTCAAGTAGAAGAAGCGCGGGGCAAAGGTCTTGGCCCAGGCTGGAAGTTTGCTGCGAGGAGAAAAAGGGGCGGGCAGGGAGTGGAGAGAGAAAGAGATAGAAAGAAAGAAAAAAAAAAATTCAGTGGTTGTTCCATTTATAGCCAAATTACCTGTAGGCGACTTTGCTCAGCGCAGTATTGGTTGGTATGACTCATGGGTAATTACACCTGAGCAGACTTACAGTATTGCTAACCACCAGCGCTGGAGCTCACATGGGAAGAGAGTCATGTAGGTGGCATATAGCCTGCACTCCAAATATGCTAGCGTGGGTGTGATTACCATGAATGTGTGCCGTGTGGAAAAATAATCCCGATACTCGCCATCAAGACGCTTCCACACTTGGGCGTCTGGTCAGGGTCCCCACTTGGCCCCCGCTAGGGTGGTCCTGCTTTGCTTACCAATTTATGGGAATAGGAAGTAAGAGGTCTTGATTTTTTAATGACTTGTGTTGCGACAAAATGTTCAACATAATTGTATTGTACATATCTGCTTAATTATGTCTTATTTTCTCTTATTATGTCTACTATATTGGGTAAAAAGAGTGTAAAGGTGTCTATAGGGGTGTTATTTAGTGTGTAGAGGGCTCTAATTATGATAAAAAAAGGAGGTAAACAGGATTTATATGTCTTATACTGTATGTCTTATTTTCTCTTATTATGTCTACTATGTTGGGTAATAGGAGTGTAAAGGTGACTATAGGGGTGTTATTTCATGTGTAGGGGGCTCTAATAAGGATAAAAAGTGTATTTATAGAAGGCGGTAAACAGGTTTTCTATGTCTTATTTTCTCTTATTATGTCTACTATGTTGGGTAATAGGAGTGTAAATGTGACTATAGGGGTGTTATTTCATGTGTAGGGGGCTCTAATAAGGATAAAAAGTGTATTTATAGAAGGCGGTAAACAGGTTTTCTATGTCTTATTTTCTGTTATTATGTCTACTATATTGGGTTAAAAGAGTGTAAATGTGTCTATAGGGGTGTTATTTCATGTGTAGGGGGCTCTAATAAGGATTAAAATGATTAGAGGTTTTATATGTCTTATACTGTATGTCTTATTTTCTCTTATTATGTCTACTATGTTGGGTAATAGAAGTGTAAATGTGACTATAGGGGTGTTATTTCATGTGTAGGGGGCTCTAATAAGGATAAAAAGTGTATTTATAGAAGGCGGTAAACAGGTTTTCTATGTCTTATTTTCTGTTATTATGTCTACTATATTGGGTTAAAAGAGTGTAAAGGTGTCTATAGGGGTGTTATTTCATGTCTAGAGGGCTCTAATCATGATAAAAATGATTAGAGGTTTTATATGTCTTATACTGTATGTCTTATTTTCTCTTATTATGTCTACTATGTTGGGTAATAGGAGTGTAAATGTGACTATAGGGGTGTTATTTCATGTGTAGGGGGCTCTAATAAGGATAAAAAGTGTATTTATAGAAGGCGGTAAACAGGTTTTCTATGTCTTATTTTCTGTTATTATGCCTACTATATTGGGTAAAAAGAGTGTAAAGGTGTCTATAGGGGTGTTATTTAGTGTGTAGAGGGCTCTAATCATGATAAAAATGATTAGAGGTTTTATATGTCTTATACTGTATGTCTTATTTTCTCTTATTATGTCTACTATGTTGGGTAATAGGAGCGTAAATGTGACTATAGGGGTGTTATTTCATGTGTAGGGGGCTCTAATAAGGATAAAAAGTGTATTTATAGAAGGCGGTAAACATGTTTTCTATGTCTTATATGTCTTATTTTCTCATCCTGTGTCTACTATGTTGGGTAATAGGGGTGTAAAGGTGGCTATAGGGGTGTTATGTCATGTCTAGAGGGCTCTAGTAATGAAATAAGTGTATTTAGAAAGTGGTAAACCGGTTTTCTATGTATGTCTTATATGTCTTATTTTCTTTCATTATGTCTAAAATAAATGTATTGCATATATCTGCTTAATTATGTCTTATTTTCTCTTATTATGTCTACTATGTTGGGTAATAGGAGTGTAAATGTGACTATAGGGGTGTTATTTCATGTGTAGGGGGCTCTAATAAGGATAAAAAGTGTATTTATAGAAGGCGGTGAACAGGTTTTCTATGTCTTATATGTCTTATTTTCTCTTACTGTGTCTACTATACTGGGTAATAGGGGTGTAAAGGTGGCTATAGGGGTGTTATGTCATGTCCAGAGGGCTCTAATCATGTTAAAAAGTGTATTTTCGAAGGTGGTAAACATGTTTTCTGTGTCTTATGTCTTATTTTCCCTTATTGTGTCTACTATATTGGGTAATATGAATGTAAATGTGACTATAGGGGTGTTATTTCATGTCTGCAGGGCTCTAATCATGTTAAAAAGTGTTAGTAAAAAGTGGTGGTACACAGGTTTTCGATGCTCCAACAAACAATATTCCATTTATAAATAAGGAGGAGCAGAAAGTTTGCCCATTTTTTTTTACTTTGATTTTGAGTGAGTCTTCGATCTTCGGATTTAGTGGAATGTTTCGGGAGGCGGTCATGTTGCACGATCCAAGTGCGCTTCGGCTTCAGTTTTTGAACAGATGCTCTCATGTTTTCTTCAGAGCACCCTGACACAATGAAGAATTGATGGTGGATTCTACGGTGGTGCGCTGAACGGTGCCCTGCTGCAGCCAAGACTCGTCCACCTCGTGCTTGACACTTTCTGCTGCCAAACATTGCCATTAATCAAAGAAAATAAAACACATAAGATACAGAAGACCTGTTTTCCACCTTCTATATACACATTTTAATAATATTAGAGCCCTCTAGACATGAAATAACACCCCTATAGTCACATTTACACTCCTGTTACGCAATATAGTAGAAATAGTCAGCTAAAATAAACATACAAGCAATAGAAAACCTGTTTACCACCTTTTAATTATGCTTTTTAAAACATGATTAGAGCCCTCAAGACATTGAATAACACCCCTATAGTCATCTTCACACTCCTACAACCCAGTATAGTAGAGATAGAGAGAGAAAATAAACACACAAGCCACAGAAAACCTGTTTACTACCTTATAAATACACTTTATAACATTATTAGAGAGCTCTGGACAGAGAATAACACCCCTACAGTCACCTTTACATGCCTGTTATCCAATATAGTAGACATCATAGAGAAAATGAGACATAGTAGACATAGAAAACCACATGTTTAGCACCTTCTAGATCATTATTAGCACAGTGTCCCACTTTGGGTCCCCGTTAGGCGTTCAGTGGAAATTTGTGTGTGCAACTTGTGGCATGTGCTGACCGATGATGCGTTTGTAGTCTCACGAGGACCCAAAGTAGTGAGAAGATTGCTTGACTTCTTGAAGAGTTTATATTGGGATTAGTCGGCGGGTCTAACGGAGGGATTAGAAAAGGAGTTGAGGTTAGCGAGGTTAATGAGTTAGGTGAGATTAGGAGTGGGAAATTTAATTTCAAAAGTTCATTATTATATTTATTAATACATGTTTCAAAATACACTTTAAACATTATTAGAGCCCTCTTGACATGCAATAGCACCCCTATAGTCACCTGTAGACCCCAGTCACGAATATAGTAGGCATAATAAGACAAAATAAGGCATATAAGACATATAAAATGTGTTTATGACCAAGTAAATACAGTTTTCAACATGATTACAGACCTCTAGAAATGGTATAACACCCCTATAGTCACCTTTACACTACTATTACCCAATATAGTAGACATAATAAGAGAAAATAAGACATATAAGACATGGAAAATGTGTTTATGACCCAGTAAATAGTGTTTAACATTATTAGAGCCCTCTAGACATGAAATAACACCCCTATAGTCACCTTTACACTACTATTACCCAATATAGTAGACATAATAAGAGAAAATAAGACATATAAGACATGGAAAATGTGTTTATGACCCAGTAAATAGTGTTTAACATTATTAGAGCCCTCTAGATATGAAATAACACCCCTATAGTCACCTTTACACTCACTCCTTTTGCCCCATACAGTAGACAAAATAAGACAAAACAAGCCATATAAGACACAGAAAATGTTGACCTTGTAAATACAGTTTTTAACCTTATTAGAGCGCCCTAGATTTGAAATAACACCCCTATAGTCACCTTTACACTTTTATTACCCAATATGGTAGACGTAATAAGAGAAAATAAGACATAAACTGTAAGTCTTAGAGTGCAGAACAATGCAATCAGTAGATTGCAATATATATAATATATATATATATATATATATATATATATATATATATATATAATATAATATATATATAATATATATATAATATATATATAGATGTTCCATTGAATTTCTTTATTATTTTACAGCTTTTTACTGTACTTAGTATACTATACTTCAAAAAATTGTAGGAAACAAACTTTTTCAATCAATCATTGCATTGTTTTAAAGCATAAAAAAAAAACATGAAAAGTTACATGGTGCCTTCAAGGACCATCCGATAGAGTGGGAGAAGTCGCCACTCACATTAAACTCGGGCATTTCTCAGCCTGCTAGCCTCTAGCCCAGGGGCCTCGAACACAGCAGCCCGCGGGCCAAATGTGGCCCGCAGGACACTAGTTTGAGGCCCCCGCCTTGATATGAAAGTTTGATATGGATGCTGTATGCTATCATGTACCCAGAAAAAATGATTACGTTTGATTCATGTTCATGTTAAAGGTTAAATAACTGTTAATAGTTATCCTCCCTATCCGTGTGGAAGTGGTAAGTTTTTGGCGATTTAAGTTGAAAGGAAATAACTTGAAGGCTACCGTTTAGGTCGCTAGCTCTCTAGTTTGCGAGTTAGCATGTGTCTCAAGACCCTGCAGTTGCGCAAATGTGGCCCGTAGGACACTAGTTTGAGGCCCCCGCCTTGATATGAAAGTTTGATATGGATGCTGTATGGTATCATGTACATCAGAATAAATTATTACGTTTGATTCATGTTCATGTTAAAGGTTAAATAACTGTTAATAGTTATCCTCCCTATCCGTGTGGAAGTGGTAAGTTTTTGGCTATTTAAGTTGAAAGGAAATAACTTGAAGGCTACCGTTTAGGTCGCTAGCTCTCTAGTTTGCGAGTTAGCATGTGTCTCAAGACCCTGCAGTTGCGCAAATGTGGCCCGCAGGACACTAGTTTGAGGCCCCCGCCTTGATATGAAAGTTTGATATGGATGCTGTATAGTATCATGTACATCAGAATAAATTATTACGTTTGATTCATGTTCATGTTAAAGGTTAAATAACTGTTTATAGTTATCCTCCCTATCCGTGTGGAAGTGGTAAGAACAGTGGAATGTTTTATCAGAGCTTTTATTGTAGAAAATCGGAAGTTTTATATATTTTTCTGTTTTTAATAAATGCGTTTTTTTTTTTTTTTTTGGAAAACCTGATGTGGCCCAGACCCGGGCCCCCGGGTAAATTGAGTTTGAGACCCCTGCTCTAGTCTCGCTGTAAAAAGTGGACTTCTACTGCACAATATCGGCGACACTGACCCTGTACTTCACTGGTATTTGCAGTATTTGCAGTATGGTCCTACCTGGAGTAGTAGTAGTCATGTACATATGCTGATACCATAAAAGTACTCGGGCCCCATGTCAGCCTGGGATTGTGTGACATAGATGTGCACGGCAAGGGCGGTTCTCCTTACCTGCTGAGGAAGATTCGCTTCTCCGTCATCTGTCCCGGTCCGTGTTGGGGGTGAACGTCCGACTGGTTCTTCACCACCACCACCCCTTCCCCCCCGCCGCTCTGCTCGCAGCTGTGCTTGCTGATCATGTACAGCTGCCCGATCCGGTACTGCAGCGATAGGAAAATACCCTAGTTCACACCTCACCGGAATACACACAATAAAAGTACACTGCTTTGCAATACCCACATCACACAAAAAGTGCTGGTGACCCCATGAAGTATTTGATCGCAAACGTCTTTGTAGCTTGGTCATAAAAATATCTTGCTAAATTTAAACCATGCCTTGTTTTGCATACTAAGATGTCGTATTGTCGTGACTGATTGCTTTGTTCATCGCGTGCATGTCCGTTCACGAAAACAAACACCGCACAACACAGACTTGAAGGTTCACGTTTCATCTTTCACGGCACGGCAAATTTGCTCTTTTTTGCCACTAAATTATTTTCTTTTTATTATTATTATTTTTTAAGAGAAAATAAGACATATAAATATGTGTTTATGACCCAGTAAATTGTGTTTAACATTGTTAGAGCCCTCTAGATATGAAATAACACCCCTATAGTCACCTTTACACTCCTATTACCCAATATAGTAGACATAATAAGAGAAAATAAGACATATTAGAGCATAGAAGACTTGTACACCACTTTCTAAATACACTATAAACATTATTAGAGCCCTCTCGACATGCAATAACACCCCTATAGTCACCTTTAGACCCCAGTACCGAACATAGTAGGCAGAATAAGACAAAATAAGGCATATAAGACATATGTATAAAATGTGTTTATGACCGAGTAAATACAGTTTTCAACATGATTAGAGACCTCTAGAAATGGTATAACACCCCTATAGTCACCTTTACACTCCTATTACCCAATATAGTAGATATGATACGAGACAATAAGACATATAAGACATGGAAAATGTGTTTATGACCGAGTAAATAGTGTTTAACATTATTAGAGCCCTCTAGATATGAAATAACACCCCTATAGTCGCCTTTACACTCCTATTACCCAATATAGTAGATATAATACGAGAAAATAAGACATATAAGACATGGAAAATGTGTTCATGGCCGAGTAAATAGTGTTTAACATTATTAGAGCCCTCTAGATATGAAATAACACCCCTATAGTCGCCTTTACACTCCTATTACCCAATATAGTAGACATAATAAGAGAAAATAAGACATATAAGACATGGAAAATGTGTTTATGACCCAGTAAATAATGTTTAACATGATTAGAGCCCTCTAGATATGAAATAACACCCCTATAGTCGCCTTTACACTCCTATTACCCAATATAGTAGACATAATAAGAGAAAATAAGACATATTAGAGCATAGAAGACTTGTACACCACTTTCTAAATACACTATAAACATTATTAGAGCCCTCTCGACATGCAATAACACCCCTATAGTCACCTTTAGACCCCAGTACCGAACATAGTAGGCAGAATAAGACAAAATAAGGCATATAAGACATATAAAATGTGTTTATGACCGAGTAAATACAGTTTTCAACATGATTAGAGACCTCTAGAAATGGTATAACACCCCTATAGTCACCTTTACACGCCTATTACCCAATATAGTAGATATGATACGAGACAATAAGACATATAAGACATGGAAAATGTGTTTATGACCGAGTAAATAGTGTTTAACATTATTAGAGTCCTCTAGATATAAAATAACACCCCTATAGTCGCCTTTACACTCCTATTACCCAATATAGTAGATATAATACAAGAAAATAAGACATATAAGACATGGAAAATGTGTTTATGACCAAGTAAATAATGTTTAACATGATTAGAGCCCTCTGGATATAAAATAACACCCCTATAGTCACCTTTACACTCCTATTACCCAATATAGTACATATGGTACGAGAAAATAAGACATATAAGACATGGAAAATGTGTTTATGACCCAGTAAATAATGTTTAACATGATTAGAGCCCTCTAGATATGAAATAACACCCCTATAGTCACCTTTACACTCCTATTACCCAATATAGTAGACATAATAAGAGAAAATAAGACATATTAGAGCATAGAAGACTTGTACACCACTTTCTAAATACACTATAAACATTATTAGAGCCCTCTCGACATGCAATAACACCCCTATAGTCACCTTTAGACCCCAGTACCGAACATAGTAGGCAGAATAAGACAAAATAAGGCATATAAGACATATAAAATGTGTTTATGACCGAGTAAATACAGTTTTCAACATGATTAGAGACCTCTAGAAATGGTATAACACCCCTATAGTCACCTTTACACGCCTATTACCCAATATAGTAGATATAATACGAGAAAATAAGACATATATGACATGGAAAATGTGTTTATGACCAAATAAATAGTGTTTAACATTATTAGAGCCCTCTAGATATGAAATAACACCCCTATAGTCGCCTTTACACTCCTATTATCCAATATAGTCAACATAATAAGAGAAAATAAGACATATTAGAGCATGTAAGACTTGTATACTACTTTGTAAATCCACTAAGTGTCTAAGTAGGTTGCTTCATACCTGAGCGCCAAGACTCTTGTACAGCCTTGTGTCCCAAGATGCACCTGGAAAGCAGCCGCACTTGTTCTCAGGCGACGGTGGAGGCCAAAGAGGAAGTCATAAAGCTTCCGTGTGCATTCCGATCAAATCGTGTACAGCAGGTAGGCCTCGTTCATCTGACTCTCTAAGGCAAACACCATCCCAGCAAGGCATCCTTAAAGGGGACCTGCTAGGCTACGTTTTTGGCCCTTTGTGTTGAGTTGTGGACGACTCCTGTAGAGCAGCGACGCACAATAACCAGCACACAAAGTTGTCCTTTCACGTACATGCCAAAATGCACGTCTGTCCTTTCACATACATGCCAAAATGCACGTCTGTCCTTTCACATACATGCCAAAATGCACGTCTGTCCTTTCACATACATGCCAAAATGCACGTCTGTCCTTTCACATACATGCATAAATGCATGTCTGTCCTTTCACGTACATGCATAAATGCATGTCTGTCCTTTCACATACATGCCAAAATGCATGTCTGTCCTTTCACGTACATGCATAAATGCATGTCTGTCCTTTCACATACATGCCAAAATGCATGTCTGTCCTTTCACGTACATGCATAAATGCATGTCTGTCCTTTCATGTACATGCAAAAATGCATGTCTGTCCTTTCACGTACATGCATAAATGCATGTCTGTCCTTTCACGTACATTCATAAATACACGTCTGTCCTTTCACATACATGCATAAATGCATGTCTGTCCTTTCACGTACATGCATAAATGCACGTCTGTCCTTTCACGTACACACATAAATGCACGTCTGTCCTTTCATGTATATGCATAAATGCATGTCTGTCCTTTCACTTACATGCATAAATGCATGTCTGTCCTTTCACGTACATGCATAAATGCACGTCTGTCCTTTCACGTACACGCATAAATGCACGTCTGTCCTTTCATGTATATGCATAAATGCATGTCTGTCCTTTCACGTACATGCATAAATGCACGTCTGTCCTTTCACGTACATGGATACTGGAAATGCACATCTGTCCTTTCACGTACAGATAGAGATGCACGTTTGTCCTTTCACTTACACGCATAAATGCACGTCTGTCCTTTCACGTACATGCATACTGTATATGCACGTCTGTCCTTTCACATACATACGAAAATGCATGTCTGTCCTTTCATGTACACACATAAATGCGCGTCTGTCCTTTCACGTACACACATAAATGCATGTCTGTCCTTTCACGTACACACATAAATGCGCGTCTGTCCTTTCACGTACACACATAAATGCATGTCTGTCCTTTCACTTACATGCATACTGTAAATGTACGTCTGTCCTTTCACATACATGTGAAAATGCACGTCTGTCCTTTCACGTACATGGATACTGGAAATGCACATCTGTCCTTTCACGTACACACATAAATGTACGTTTGTACTTTCACGTACACAAATAAATGCACATTTGTCCTTTCACATACACATTTAAATGCACGTCTGTCCTTTCACGTGTAAAGGTAAAAGCACGTGTGGCCTTCACATACATGGGTATCTGCACGTCCGTCCTTTCACGTACACACGTAAACGCCTCTTTTTTCTCTTTGGACTTCCTCATCCTTGTGGTTTTTCTGTCACTATGTCGCTTTCTTGTAGAATCCTGCAGGCCACCTTTTGTTTGATCCTTGGTTGTCGCTGAGCGTGAACCAGTCCAACTGGTTTGGCTGCTGGCGCTGCAAGGACGCAACCGACGGAGGACAGGAAGGTCTGTCATCACAACCCACACAACACATCATGTCACCCGCCGCATCTAAGTGCTGAGTCGTGAAAAAGCTCTTCATCCATCCGTCTGTCTGTCCATCCATCTATGCATCCATTCATCCATCCATCCATCTATGCATCCATCCATCCATCTATGCATCCATCCATCCATCCATCTATGCATCCATCCATCCATCTATGCATCCATCCATCCATCCATCTATGCATCCATCCATCCATCTATGCATCCATCCATCCATCTATGCATCCATCCATCCATCTATGCATCCATCCATCCATCTATGCATCCATCCATCCATCTATGCATCCATCCATCCATCCATCTATGCATCCATCCATCCATCTATGCATCCATCCACCCATCCATCTATGCATCCATCCATCCATCTATGCATCCATCCATCCATCTATGCATCCATCCATCCATCTATGCATCCATCCATCCATCTATGCAGCCATTCATTCATCCATCCATCTATGCATCCATCCATCCATCTATGCATCCATCCATCCATCCATTCATCCATCCATCTATGCATCCATCCATCCATTCATCCATCCATCCATCCATCTATGCATCCATCCATCCATTCATCCATCCATCCATCCATCTATGCATCCATCCATCCATCTATGCATCCATCCATCCATCTATGCATCCATTCCTTCATCCATCCATCTATGCATCCATCCATCCATCTATGCATCCATCCATTCATCTATGCATCCATTCATTCATCCATCCATCTATGCATCCATCCATCCATCTATGCATCCATCCATCCATCTATGCATCCATCCATCCATCTATGCATCCATCCATCCATCTATGCATCCATCCATCCATCTATGCATCCATCCATCCATCTATGCATCCATTCATTCATCCATCCATCTATGCATCCATCCATCCATCTATGCATCCATCCATCCATCTATGCATCCATTCATTGATCCATCCATCTATGCATCCATCCATCCATCTATGCATCCATCCATCCATCTATGCATCCATCCATCTATCTATGCATCCATTCATTCATCCATCCATCTATGCATCCATCCATCCATCTATGCATCCATCCATCCATCTATGCATCCATTCATCCATCCATCCATCTATGCATCCATCCATCCATCTATGCATCCATCCATCCATCTATGTATCCATCCAGCTATGCATCCATCCATCCATCTATCCATCTATGCATCCATCCATCCATCTATGCATCCATCCAGCTATGCATCCATCCATCCATCTATCCATCTATGCATCCATCCATCCATCTATCCATCTATGCATCCATCCATCCATCCATTCATCTATGCATCCATCCATCCATCTATGCATCCATCCATCCATCTATGCATCCATCCATCCATCTATGCATCCATTCATTCATCCATCCATCTATGCATCCATCCATCCATCTATGCATCCATCCATCCATCTATGCATCCATCCATCCATCCATCTATGCATCCATCCATCCATCTATGCATCCATTCATTCATCCATCCATCTATGCATCCATCCATCCATCTATGCATCCATCCATCCATCTATGCATCCATCCATCCATCTATGCATCCATTCATTCATCCATCCATCTATGCATCCATCCATCCATCTATGCATCCATCCATCCATCCATCCATTCATCCATCTATGCATCCATCCATCCATTCATCCATCCATCCATCTATGCATCCATCCATCCATCTATGCATCCATCCATCCATCTATGCATCCATCCATCCATCCATCTATGCATCCATCCATCCATCTATGCATCCATCCATCCATCTATGCATCCATTCATTCATCCATCCATCTATGCATCCATCCATCCATCTATGCATCCATCCATCCATCCATTCATCCATCCATCTATGCATCCATCCATCCATTCATCCATCCATCCATCTATGCATCCATCCATCCATCCATCCATCCATCCATCCATCCATCCATCCATCCATCTATGCATCCACCCATCCATCCATCTATGCATCCATTCATCCATCCATCCATCTATGCATCCATCCATCCATCTATGCATCCATCCATCCATCCATTCATCCATCCATCTATGCATCCATCCATCCATTCATCCATCCATCCATCTATGCATCCATCCATCCATCCATCCATCCATCCATCCATCTATGCATCCACCCATCCATCCATCTATGCATCCATTCATCCATCCATCCATCTATGCATCCATCCATCCATCTGTCTATCCATCTATCTATGCATCCATCCATCCGTCCATCCATCTATCTATGCATCCATTCATCCATCCGTCCATCCATCTATGCATCCATTCATCCATCCATCCATCTATGCATTCATTCATTCATCCATCCATCCATCTATGCATCCATCCATCCATCCATCCATCCATCCATCCATCTATGCATCCACCCATCCATCCATCTATGCATCCATTCATCCATCCATCCATCTATGCATCCATCCATCCATCTGTCTATCCATCTATCTATGCATCCATCCATCCGTCCATCCATCTATCTATGCATCCATTCATCCATCCGTCCATCCATCTATGCATCCATTCATCCATCCATCCATCTATGCATTCATTCATTCATCCATCCATCCATCTATGCATCCATCCATCCATCCATTCATCCATCCAGCTATGCATCCATACTTGTATTATTTTTTTGTATTTATTGTATTTTTATTGTATTTTTCTTTTTTTCTTTTCTGTATTTTTATTCTTACCACTACAAAATAAACTGAATAAATATTTTTGTTTGAACCACCCATGACGGTCTTGGTCTTGGTCTTCACACACACACACACACACACACACACCTACACACACACACCTACACACACACACACACACACACACACACACACAGGTTTTGTGTATCTTATATGCCTTATTTGGTCTACTATATTTGGTACTGGCAGTGTAAAGCTGACCATAGGGGTGTTATTTCATGTCTAGAGGGCTCTATTAAAGTGAAAGTAAAAGCGTATTTTGAAGGTTCAAAGCAGGTCTCCCATGTCTTATAGGTCTTATTATGTTATGATGCCCATTGTATTGTATAACAGGAGCGTAAAGGTGATTATAGGGTTGTTATTTCATGTCTCGAGGGCTCTAGCGGCGTTTTGAAGTGTCATTAGAAGGCGTTAAAGAGGTTTTGTATACTAAGTAGAGTAACAAAACTAGGAAGTGCGTGTCTTACCTCGTCCACGGTGAGTGGCATGCATATTCGGTATTCTTTCATCAACATGTTGTCGCTGGCGAGCACGCAGACACACACACAGACACACACAGACTCAGGCAGCCGCAAGGTCGTGTTGCTTTGCGGCTTTTTTTTTTTTTTTTCCTTGCTGATGTCAGCACGTCTTCCCGGCGTCTTCTTTGACTTTTCTTGCTAGCTGGCAAAGTCAGCTGAGCGAGCGTGGCAGCGTTGCGCTAGTCCTGCTTGGACTTTCCATGCCGCCGTGTTTACCTGTCTCCTCCCTCCCTCCCTCCCCAACCTTTGTCAGTTGTACACGCATTCCTTTGCCTGCCCACTCCTTATCTCTCGCACTCATCCCCCCCCCCACCAGACACGCTCCACCCACTCCGCTCACCTGCGGCCCCTCCCTTCGCTGCCTGGGTCGCCTCTCCTTTGTTTGTCTCGCTAACCGAGCCTTTAGGCCCGTTGGTGGCGTCCCGGACTTGGGCGTTACTTTGCAGCGCTCTTTTACCGCAAGGCCCAGAATGTTCGAGTCTCCAGCGGTAGGGGGCGCCAACTCAGCTGCACTTTCGCTTTCAAAAGGGAAAACATGAACTTACAGTCAATTTGGTTTTTTGACAAAAAAGTTGACAAATTATGAAATAGGAAAGATATAATTATGAGATAAGTCAAAATTCCACAAAAATTGTCGATAAAGGAAAATCATAATTATGACAAAAAGTTGCAATGATGAGATAAAAACTTGAAGTTAGGAGATAACACTCATAATAATCAGGAAAAACTAAGTAAAAGTATGATGTAGGAAGGTAGGAAGTTGCAATTATGAGAAAAAGGGCCTAAATTAGTACATGAAAAGTCATAATTATGAGACAAAAAGTAAAAATTTCAGGATAAAATGTCCTAATTATTATATAAAGTCATAATTAGAAAAATAAAAAAGTCATAACTATGAGGTAAAAAGTCATAATTATGACAAAGAGTGGGTATGGGGGGTATGTTGTATGATGTACCCAATTAATTACCCAATATAGTAGGTACAATAAGACATATAAGATGTTTTACACCTTCTAAATACACCTTTAACATTATTAGAGCCCTCTAGATATAAAATAACACCCCTATAGTCACTTTTACACTCCTGTTACCCAATATAGTAGACCAAATAATGCATATAAGATATAGAAAACCTGTTTACCACCTTCTAAATTCACTTTTTAACATTATAAGAGCCCTCTAGACATAAAATAACACCCCTATAATCACTTTTACACTCCTGTTAACCAACATAGTAGGTACAATAAGAGAAAATAAGACATATAAGGGATAGAAAACATGTTTTCCACCATCTAAATTCACTTTTTAACATTATAAGAGCCCTCCAGACATGAAATAACACCCCTATAGTCACTTTTACACTCCTATTATCCAATATAGTAGACCAAATAATGCATATAAGATATAGAAAACCTGTTTACCACCTTCTAAATTCACTTTTTAACATTATAAGAGCCCTCTAGACATAAAATAACACCCCTATAGTCACTTTTACACTCCTGTTACCCAATATAGTAGACCAAATAATGCATATAAGATATAGAAAACCTGTTTACCACCTTCTAAATTCACTTTTTAACATTAAGAGACCTCTAGACATAAAATAACACCCCTATAATCACTTTTACACTCCTGTTAACCAACATAGTAGGTACAATAAAAGAAAATAAGACATATAAGGGATAGAAAACGTGTTTTTCACATTCCAAATACACCTTTAACATTACGAGAGCCCTCTAGACATGAAATAACACCCCTATAGTCACCTTTACACTCCTATTATCCAATATAGTAGACCAAATAATGCATATAAGATATAGAAAACCTGTTTACCACCTTCTAAATTCACTTTTTAACATTATAAGAGCCCTCTAGACATAAAATAACACCCCTATAGTCACTTTTACACTCCTGTTACCCAATATAGTAGACCAAATAATGCATATAAGATATAGAAAACCTGTTTACCACCTTCTAAATTCACTTTTTAACATTAAGAGACCTCTAGACATAAAATAACACCCCTATAGTCACTTTTACACTCCTGTTACCCAATATAGTAGACCAAATGATGCATATAAGACATAGAAAACCTGTTTACCACCTTCTAAATTCACTTTTTAACATTAAGAGACCTCTAGACATAAAATAACACCCCTATAATCACTTTTACACTCCTGTTAACCAATATAGTAGGTACAATAAAAGAAAATAAGACATATAAGGAATAGAAAACATGTTTTCCACCATCTAAATTCACTTTTTAACATTATAAGAGCCCTCTAGACGTGAAATAGCACCCCTATAGTCACTTTTACACTCCTGTTACCCAATATAGTAGACCAAATAATGCATATAAGATATAAAAAACATGTTTTTTACCTTCTAAATACACCTTTAACATTATTAGAGCCCTCTAGACATGAAATAACACCCCTATAGTCACCTTTACACTGGTATTACCCAATATAGTAGACCAATTCTTTATAATTATGACAAAAGGTGCAATTATGAGATAAAAAGTTGAAGTTATTAGAGATCTGAGATCCGGTACGGGGTGGATGTCGTCCTCCCGCCCCAGCGCGAGGAGACCTTACAGATCACAAAAGGGAGGTCCGGGTGGCCCACTGGGATCAAACAGTGCCAAAGCCATGAGAAGTTCCATGAAGCACATGGAGCACCAGGAGGCCGTACATTGTACTACCTCCTGACCTTCAAGCGTACTTCATCCGATCCCTGTTCGCTCTGTGGGATCCAAGATGTCCTCGGGGGCCCAGGCTTTGAGGGAATGTGTCAAACATACTTAGTAGTTCCCTCCGTCAAAACCACAAGACTTGCTGGAGCGAGTCGGCGGTCTGACGGCCCAAAACCGACAGCCGGTTCTGGGTTCTTAGTCACCGCTGGGATTCTTTCCCAAGATGAAGTTGAGTGAAGAGTAAGCCTATCACACCGAGGACGCACACTCAGCACAATTTACAGGATGACCGCTGACAACCCGGACGTGCATTCAACAGTTGATGGAGGCATGGATTGCTCGCCTGTCAAAGCTGGTCAAGACCGCTATGGAGGTACGCCGATGTGTCCGTCACCGGTTCTTGGTTCCTGTCCTTCATTCCAAACACAGTTTTTCCATGAAAGGAATCTGCTTCTAGTGACTTTTCTTCCCTGGACTTTTTTTTTTTTTGGGTTGGAGGCAAATTGGTGAAGATGTCTCTGTGTCTACACTGCCCGTGGGGAGGGGCGGGGTTAAACACACGGGCAGGAAGGAGGGAGGGAGGGAGGGAGGGAGGGAGAGCCTGGAAGGAAAAACACCAGTGACAGGATCTTCAGGAGAGAGAGAGCTGCTACCTGGATCATTCTTTTTCACCTTTTCCTTCACCTTTTGAGGATGTCCTCCTTTTATGGCATTATTAGAGCCCTCTAGACATGAAATAACACCCCTATAATCAACCTTACACTTCTATTACTCAATATAGTACACCAAATAATGCATATAAGATATAGAAAACCTGTTTACTACCTTCTAAATTCACTTTTTAACATTATAAGAGCCCTCTAGACATATAATAACACCCCTATAGTCACTTTTACACTCCTGTTAACCAATTTAGTAGGTACAATAAGAGAAAATAAGACATATAAGGGATAGAAAACATGTTTTTCACCTTCTAAATACACCTTTAACATTATTAGAGCCCTCTAGACATGAAATAGCACCCCTATAATCACTTTTACACTCCTGTTAACTAATATAGTAGGTATAATAAGAGAAACTAAGACATATAAGGGATTGAAAACATGTTTTCTTACCTTCTAAATACACCTTTAACATTATTAGAGCCCTCTAGACATGAAATAACACCCCTATAATCACCTTTTGCACTCCTATTACCCAATATAGTAGACCAAATAATGCATATAAGATATAGAAAACCTGTTTACCACCTTCTAAATTCACTTTTTAATATTATAAGAGCCCTCTAGACATAAAATAGCACCCCTATAATCACATTTACACTCCTGTTTACCAATATAGTAGGTATAATAACAATAAATGAGACATACAAGGGATAGAAAACATGTTTGTCACATTCTAAATACACCTTTAACATTATTAGAGACCTCTAGACATGAAATAACACCCCTATAATCACTTTTACACTCCTATTACCCAATATAGTAGACCAAATGATGCATATAAGACATAGAAAACCTGTTTACCACCTTCTAAATTCACTTTTTAACATCATAAGAGCCCTCTAGACATAAAATAGCACCCCTATAATCACATTTACACTCCTGTTTACAAATATAGTAGGTATAATAAAGAGAAAATAAGACATATAAGGGATAGAAAACATGTTTTTCACCTTCTAAATACACCTTTAACACGATGAGAGCCCTCTAGACATAAAATAACACCCCTATAGTCACCTTTACACTCCTATTACCCAATATCGTAGACCAAATGATGCATATAAGACATAGAAAACCTGGTTACCACCTTCTAAATTCACCTTTTAACATTATAAGAGCCCTCTAGACATAAAATAGCACCCCTATAATCACATTTACACTCCCGTTTACCAAGAAAACATGTTTGTCACCTTCTAAATACACCTTTAACATTATTAGAGCCCTCTCGAGATAAAATAACACCCCTATAGTCACCTTTACACTCCTACTACCCAACCTGATTACCACCATCTAAATTCACTTTTTAACATTATAAGAGCCCTCTAGACATAAAATAACACCCCTATATATAAGCACTGGTGGTCTCATCAGTGAGATGGAAAGGTTGAGCTGGATCGATACCCCAGTGAACCTTCTGTTGATTCAGGAGAAAGCTGAACGATTCTTTGAAACCATGGCGAGTAAAAGGAGGGAAGAGAGAGAAAGTGAAAGTGTTCTAATTTGCATACGGGTTGAAGATGAAAGTGCTGGTGGGGATGATGGAGCACCAAGTGGGTTCCGTGATGCGTTGGCTGTGAATATAAAAGGTAAAGTAAATTCTTCTCTCTTTTTATGATGCAGCGGAACCCTGGCAGATGCGCTGGGAATGCAAACCAGATGTTTCATACACAAGACGCACTAAGAAAGTATTCCATCATGTCGCATGAAACCAGGAAGTAAGGCATAACAAGCGAAACTAAACAAACAACGCAAAAATGGATCCCAGACATCTTAAGCTTGTTGTGCTTTTTCAATTGTTACAGAAAGCCCAGTTTTCCGACTTTCAGGCGGAGGAGGAGCGGACTGTGATGCCGCAGTGATCCCTGAACCTTGACTCACAGGGACACAATCCAGGTATGTGTCTATAGGGGTGTTACTTCATGTCTAGAAAACCTGTTTTTTACCTTCTAAATACACCTTTAACATTATTAGAGCCCTCTAGACATGAAATAACACCCCTATAGTCACCTTTTGCACTCCTATTACCCAATATAGTAGACCAAATAATGCATATAAGATATAGAAAACCTGTTTACCACCTTCTAAATTCACTTTTTAATATTATAAGAGCCCTCTAGACATAAAATAGCACCCCTATAATCGCATTTACACTCCTGTTACCCAATATAGTAGGTATAATAACAATAAATAAGACATACAAGGGATAGAAAACATGTTTGTCACATTCTAAATACACATTTAACATTATTAGAGCCCTCTAGACATGAAATAACAGCCCTATAATCACTTTTATATTCCTGTTAACTAATATAGTCAGTATAATAAGAGAAAATACAACACATAAGGGATAGAAAACATGTTTTTCACCTTCTAAATACACCTTTAACATTATTAGAGCCCTCTAGAGATAAAATAACACCCCTATAGTCACTTTTACACTCCTACTACCCAATATAGTAGACCAAATAATGCATATAAGATATAGAAAACCTGTTTACCACCATCTAAATTCACCTTTTAACATTATAAGAGCCCTCTAGACATAAAATAGCACCCCTATAATCACATTTACACTCCTGTTACCCAATATAGTAGGTATAATAACAAGAAATAAGACATACAAGGGATAGAAAACATGTTTGTCACATTCTAAATACACATTTAACATTATTAGAGCCCTCTAGACATGAAATAACACCCCTATAATCACTTTTATATTCCTGTTAACTAATATAGTCGGTATAATAAGAGAAAATACAACATATAAATGATAGAAAACATGTTTTCCACCTTCTAAATACACCTTTAACATTATTAGAGCCCTCTAGAGATAAAATAACACCCCTATAGTCACTTTTACACTCCTACTACCCAATATAGTAGACCAAATAATGCATATAAGATATAGAAAACCTGTTTACCACCATCTAAATTCACCTTTTAACATTATAAGAGCCCTCTAGACATAAAATAGCACCCCTATAATCGCATTTACACTCCTGTTACCCAATATAGTAGGTATAATAACAATAAATAAGACATACAAGGGATAGAAAACATGTTTGTCACATTCTAAATACACATTTAACATTATTAGAGCCCTCTAGACATGAAATAACAGCCCTATAATCACTTTTATATTCCTGTTAACTAATATAGTCAGTATAATAAGAGAAAATACAACACATAAGGGATAGAAAACATGTTTTTCACCTTCTAAATACACCTTTAACATTATTAGAGCCCTCTAGAGATAAAATAACACCCCTATAGTCACTTTTACACTCCTACTACCCAATATAGTAGACCAAATAATGCATATAAGATATAGAAAACCTGTTTACCACCATCTAAATTCACCTTTTAACATTATAAGAGCCCTCTAGACATAAAATAGCACCCCTATAATCACATTTACACTCCTGTTACCCAATATATATGTGTCTTGTGTCTTGGTCAGCAGGAAGTGGCCGTGACTGCACCGCCTGGCTTTCAGAAGGAGGAGCGGCCTGTGTTTGTCTTAATGCTGCACAGAGCCCTGAATTCTGACTTGCAGGCAGAGGAGCAAGAGAGTGGACTGCACCAGGTGTCACCATTCTTGGTGTCGCCAAGATTCCATTTTGTTTTATTTATCGCGCAGGTATATGTTTCTCATCCAAACAACAGTCATGCCGAAAGGTCGTGTTGCTGCTGGATGTTCATAGCATCCCAGTATTCCTTTTCCAAAATAGGACCATCCTCTGCCTCGTACTGTGCCACGCTTATTTAGCTGAGGCATGGAGCTAGTCGGTAATCGCTGACACTATCAACTATGAATACCATTTTTGCTAATTTGCCGTTAGCTTTGAAAAATGTATAGAGTGATATAATATAATATACAATATGCAGACATAATAAGAGAAAATAAAACATATAAGAAATGGAAAAAAAACATCTTTACCATAATACAAATACACTTTTTAAGACGATTAGAGCCCTCTCGATAATGAAATAGCACCCCTATATGCATCTTTACACTCCTATGACCCAATACAGTAGACATAATAGAAGAAAATAATACATAGAAAACCTGCTTACAATTCTTAAATTGTATTGTAATACAAATCTAAATAGGCTTTGTAACATTTTTAGAGCCCCCTAGACATGAAATAACACCCCTATAGTCACCGTCACGCTCCTAAATCAATAAAATAATATAAATAAATGAATCATTAAAGGATGGGTGTCGCACATCACTAGAACAATGGCAATTGAAGAGAGAAGCTGAATCTAAGACTGACTTTTGTTGTAAATGTTGATGTAGAAAATCCCGGGGGTGGGGGGTGGGGGGTGGGGGGGTTGTGTGTCAAATATTTTTTATGGAATTTCTAATTTTGCCATTGGCTGGTGGCCCCTGAAGGCAACACCGCACGGCTTTGAATGAAGTGAATGTAAAACAGGCACCGGTGCAGACTAATCCCTGGACTGGTTGCCAGTCAGTTTTAATTGGAAGCGACTGGGAAGCGACTGGGAAGCGACTGGGAAGCGACTGGGAAGCCCCCCCCCCCCCCCCCCCCCCATGCGGCACGACACCGCTTGGGCCGCCCAGCGGTGCCGCCTTCTCCCCATAAACTGCTGAATCCATCCATTCCAGCCCAAGCCGTACCCTTCACCTTGGCTGCCGTGTGTCCGCCACCACTTCCCCGCCCCCCCCCCCGGGGCCGGGGCGGGGCGGACGAGGTCCATCTTTCACATGTCACACGGAACGCCGGGAAACCTTTAACCTTGGCTTGTGTGTGCGTACCCGGAGATTGAAGCGCCGCTAATGCAAAGATGGCAGCCGGCCCACGAGTTAATGATCTGCTTTCACTTTACGACTGATCAGCACCCGACACGCCACGTGCACACGCATGCATGTACGTACATACGTGTGCACGCGGCAGGAAGCATCCAGGGCGACAAAGAAGAAGAGAAGCTCGGCCATTCATTTTTCATCGGGAGCGGATGTGAAAAGGTTGAGTTCCAGGAAGTCCCCCCCAATCTCATCAAGTGGACTTTGGAAGCAGATGCAAGTGGACAGCGCTTTGCAGAGTAAAAGGCTCCAGTCAGAGCTCAGGCAGGAAGGAAGTCATTAAAGCGTCTATTAGTGACATTTGATTGGCACCATCCGTCTTGCTTAAAGCTCACCTTAGCAGAACAATCACCGAATAATGCATGGCTGGCGGGCAGAAGCCACATTTGCTCATTTGCATGAATAGGAGCGTGAAGGTGACTATAGGGGTGTTATTTCATGTCTAGAGGGCTCTAATATGTATTTAGAAAGTGATAAACAGGTTTTCTAGGTCTTATTTTGTCTTATTTTGCCTACTCTATTGGCTAATACAAATGTGAAGGTGACTATAGGGGTGTTATCTCATGTCTAGAGGGCTCTAATATGTATTTAGAAAGTGATAAACAGGTTTTCTAGGTCTTATTTTGCCTACTTTATTGGGTAATAGGAGTGTGAAGGTGACTATAGGGGTGTTATTTCATGTCTAGAGGGCTCTAAAATGTATTTAGAAGGTGCTAAAGAGGTTTTCTATGTCTTATTTTGTCTTATTTTGCCTACTTTATTGGGTAATAGACATGTGAAAGTGACTATAGGGGTGTTATTTCATGTCTAGAGGGCTCTAATATGTATTTAGAAAGTGATAAACAGGTTTTCTAGGTCTTATTTTGTCTTATTTTGCCTACTTTATTGGGTAATAGAAATCGGAATTTGACTATAGGGGTGTTACTTCATGTCTAGAGGGCTCTAAAATGTATTTAGAAGGTGCTAAAGAGGTTTTCTATGTCTTATTTTGCCTTATTTTGCCTACTTTATTTGGTAATAAAAGTGTGAAGGTGACTATAGGGGTGTTATTTCATGTCTAGAGGGCTCTAAAATGTATTTAGAAGGTGCTAAAGAGGTTTTCTATGTCTTATTTTGTCTTATTTTGCCTACTTTATTGGGTAATAGAAGTGTGAAGGGGACTATAGGGATGTTATCTCATGTCTAGAGGGCTCTAAAATGCATTTAGAAGGCGGTAAACAGATTTTCTATGTCTTATTTTGTCTTATTTTGCCTACTATATTGGGTAATAGGAGTGTGAAGGTGACTATAGGGGTGTTACCTCATGTCTAGAGGGCTCTAATGTGTATTTAGAAGGCGGTAAAGAGGTTTTCTATGTCTTATTTTGCCTACTCTATTGGGTAATAGGAGTGTAAAGGTGACTTTAGGGTTGTTATTTCATGTCTAGAGGGCTCTAATAATATTAAAAAACATTTCGAAGGTGGTAAACAGGTTTTCTTTGTCTTTTTATATCTACTATATTGAGTTATCGTAACATAAAGGGGTATATAGCTATAGGGGTGTTATTTCACGTCTAGTGGGCTCTAATCTTATTAAAAACATATTTTGAAGGTGGTAAACAGGTTTTCTTGTCTCATTTTCTGTTGTTATTTCGACTATATCGAGTAATAGAAGTGTAAAAGTGAGTATAGGGGTGTTATTTTGTGTCTAGAGGGCTCTAAATGAGTTAAAAAGTGTATTTAGATGTTGGTAAACAGGTTTTGTTTTGTCTTATTATGTCTACTATATTGAGTTATCGGAGCATAAAGGTGACTATAGGGTTGTTATGTCATGTCTAGTGGGCTCTAATAATATTAAAATGTATTTAGAAGGTATTAAACGGGTTTTCAAGAGATTAAAAAAAAAATTATGAACCCTGAATCCAACTTCTTGGGTCTGGAACCAGTGAGCGAACATAAAGACGAGCAAGTGAAAGTCAGCATCAGTCCGTGGGAAGGGGTTCTATGTCGCCCCTACAGGATGGACTTTTCCACCAGTGCTAGCGTCTTCTTCACGGAAGATGCTAGCAGCATGACGACTTGAGCGGACAAGCTGTACGCCTCTGATCTGAGTTTTGGTCCAGTCATCAGCCAGTAGTATTTGGGTCAGGCTGGAAAAGCGAGGGAGAGGACGTCAAAGAATGCGGACCGCGTCCTTTGAAAGAGCGAGCCGAGGCGGCTTTGTGTTTTATGTCGGGAGCAAAGAATGGAGGCTGTGCTTTTCAAAAGGCATGCTGGGTAAAATGCCAGATTAGTCTTAATCTGGTTGTAGTTGAGTATCAAGCTGTTGCTAAGGCATTTATTGGACCGGCTCCTTAATTGATAGCAGTTGCCACAGGAGGGGGGGGGGCACTGTTTTTTTTTTTTTTTTTGAAGAAGTGAATCCCCTTCCCTATGGCCCGGGATGAAACGGAGCGCTCGCTTATCCTTATCTAATCCCACTTTGGTGTTGTCAGAGTGTATCCCATTGGGAAGACAGCGTCACGACCGTGAGGTGCTACGCCGTCGCTAGCACCATCGCACGTTGCACATCGCCCACTCAGGATTTTACCCGGGAATCCAGTCCTTGGAGTCTCCCCTCCGTGAAATAAAAAAGAATAATTCATCCGCCTTGCATATGGATGAGCTTTGGCAATATGGGCGGAATGCCATACATTATCGTTAGGCGTGTTGCCGATGAATTATAGATGCTATTTGGAATTGTTCCGTGTTCTTAAATGTCGTCATTAATCCTAACAAGGTACATCACAGAGTTCATGCATGTCTTATTTATTTTGTCCCTGCTGAGTCGCTTGGAATCCATATTGTGTACGCGGGCCATGAAGTGTCCTTAGGGGGGCGATGATCAGAGGGCGCTAAACACACGCAGGCCTTGTCCCTGGAATACAAGTCACAAAGGTAAGGGTAAAGGTAAAGGTAAGGGTAAAGATAAGGGTAAGGGTAAAGTAAGGGTAAAGGTAAAGGTAAAGGTAAAGGTAAAGGTAAGGGTAAGGGTAAGGGTAAGGGTAAGGGTAAGGGTAAGGGTAAGGGTAAGGGTAAGGGTAAGGGTAAGGGTAAGGGTAAGGGTAAGGGTAAGGGTAAGGGTAAGGGTAAGGGTAAGGGTAAAGATAAGAGTAAAGGTAAGGGTAAAGGTAAAGGTAAAGGTAAAGGTAAAGGTAAGGGTAAAAGTAAGGGTAAGGGTAAAGGTAAGGGTAAAGGTAAGGGTAAATGTTAAGGTAAGGCTAAGGGTAAAGGTAAAGGTCATTGTAAGGGTAAATGTTAAGGTAAGGGTTAAGGTAAGGGTAAAGGTAAAGTTAAGGGTAAAGGTAAAGGTAAAGGTAAAGGTAAAGGTAAAGGTAAAGGTAAAGGTAAAGGTAAAGGTAAAGGTAAAGGTAAAGGTAAAGGTAAAGGTAAAGGTAAAGGTAAGTGTAAAGGTAAAGGTAAAGGTAAAGGTAAAGGTAAAGGTAAGTGTAAAGGTAAAGGTAAAGGTAAAGGTAAAGGTAAGTGTAAAGGTAAAGGTAAAGGTAAGTGTAAGGGTAAATGTTAAGGTAAGGGTAAAGGTAAGGGTAAAGGTAAAGTTAAGGGTAAAGGTAAAGGTAAAGGTAAAGGTAAAGGTAAAGGTAAAGGTAAAGGTAAAGGTAACGGTAAAGGTAAAGTTAAGGGTAAAGGTAAAGGTAAAGGTAAAGGTAAAGGTAAAGGTAAAGGTAAAGGTAAAGGTAAAGGTAAAGGTAAAGGTAAAGGTAACGGTAAAGGTAAAGTTAAGGGTAAAGGTAAAGGTAAAGGTAAAGGTAAGGGTAAAGGTAAAGGTAAAGGTAAAGGTAAAGGTAAAGGTAAAGGTAAAGGTAAAGGTAAAGGTAAGGGTAAAGGTAAAGGTAAAGGTAAAGGTAAAGTTAAAGGTAAAGGTAAGGGTAAAGGTAAGGGTAAAGGTAAAGGTAAAGGTAAAGGTAAAGTCAGAGGGCGCTAAACCCACGCAGGCCTTGTCCCTGGAATACAAGTCCGGGATTCCGGGATTCCGGGAGTCCAGGCCAGCGATAGAAAATGCTGTGGACCAAAAAGAAAATGGAATCATTTATTCCACCAATGGAATGAAAGGGATTTGGCGTGAAGGAAGAGGAATGGATTAAAGCACCAGCGGAGCGCTGTGGCCTGACTTCTTTTGCTTCTGCTGCGTTTACCCCCCCCCCCCGACCCCCCCTTCTCTATTTCACTCTGGGATTGAAAGAAAATTCAATTGCCGCTCTTTCTCACTTTGCGCCCGGTGTGTGAGCGAGAGGGGGGGGGGGGGGGGGTTGGGGGGGCGAGGGAGCGCGAATGAGATCAACTCTGCAAGTGATTTGAAAGTAAATGCACTAATAAAGTGTTAGCCGGGGGAATTAGCCCACGCCACATGCGGCTCCTGGAAAGCTTTATCAAGGTCACAAATGCAAGCATCCTTTTTTACGTGCGTATAATCCACACCAGGGATCAGCACCAGGGAAGTCCCATAGTGGATTTTTGGAGGAAAACCAATATGTCCATATTGTACAACTACCAATTTCCAATATCAGCCAATGCTAAAGGTAAGGGTAAGGGTAAGGGTAAGGGTAAGGGTAAGGGTACAGTTAAGGTAAGGGTAAGGGTAAAGGTAAGGGTAAGGGTAAGGGTAAAGGTAAGGGTAAGGGTAAGGGTAAAGGTAAAGATAAGAGTAAAGGTAAGGGTAAGGGTAAGGGTAAGGGTAAGGGTAAGGGTAAGGGTAAGGGTAAGGGTAAGGGTAAGGGTAAGGGTAAGGGTACAGTTAAGGTAAGGGTAAGGGTAAAGGTAAGGGTAAGGGTAAGGGTAAGGGTAAGGGTAAGGGTAAGGGTACAGTTAAGGTAAGGGTAAGGGTAAAGGTAAAGGTAAAGGTAAGGGTAAGGGTAAGGGTAAAGGTAAGGGTAAAGGTAAGTGTAAGGGTAAATGTTAAGGTAAAGGTAAAGTTAAGGTAAAGGTAAGGGTAAAGGTAAGGGTAAGGGTAAAGGTAAAGGTAAGGGTAAAGATAAGGGTAACGGTAAGGGTAAGGGTAAAGATAAGGGTAAGGGTAAAGTAAGGGTAAAGGTAAAGGTAAAGGTAAGGGTAAGGGTAAGGGTAAGGGTAAGGGTAAGGGTAAGGGTAAGGGTAAGGGTAAAGGTAAGGGTAAGGGTAAGGGTAAGGGTAAGGGTAAGGGTAAGGGTAAAGGTAAAGATAAGAGTAAAGGTAAGGGTAAGGGTAAAGGTAAGGGTAAAGTTAAGGTAAAGTTAAGGTAAAGGTAAGGGTAAAGGTAAGGGTAACAGTAAAGGTAAGGGTAAGGGTAAAGGTAAAGGTAAGGGTAAAGATAAGGGTAACGGTAAGGGTAAGGGTAAAGATAAGGGTAAGGGTAAAGTAAGGGTAAAGGTAAAGGTAAAGGTAAGGGTAAGGGTAAGGGTAAGGGTAAGGGTAAGGGTAAGGGTAAGGGTAAGGGTAAGGGTAAGGGTAAGGGTAAGGGTAAAGGTAAGAGTAAAGGTAAGGGTAAGGGTAAAGGTAAAGATAAGAGTAAAGGTAAAGGTAAAGGTAAAGGTAAAGGTAAAGGTAAAGGAAGGTAAAGGTAAAGGTAAAGGTAAAGGTAAAGGTAAAGGTAAAGGTAAAGGTAAAGGTAAAGGTAAAGGTAAAGGAAGGTAAAGGTAAAGGTAAAGGTAAAGGTAAAGGTAAAGGTAAAGGTAAAGGTAAAGGTAAAGGTAAAGGTAAAGGTAAAGGTAAAGGTAAAGGTAAAGGTAAAGGTAAAGGTAAAGGAAGGTAAAGGTAAAGGTAAAGGTAAAGGTAAAGGTAAAGGTAAAGGTAAAGGTAAAGGAAGGTAAAGGTAAAGGTAAAGGTAAAGGTAAAGGTAAAGGTAAAGGTAAAGGTAAAGGTAAAGGTAAAGGAAGGTAAAGGTAAAGGCCATTTTTCAGTAGTATTCATCTTGATCCAGATTGTGATCTTCTTCAAAGTGGATATTGTAAAGTGCACGCCACCACGTGCACGGTGTATGTGTGTTATTGTGTTATTGTGTATGTGTGTTATTGTGTATGTGTGTTATTGTGTTATTGTGTATGTGTGTTATTGTGTTATTGTGTATGTGTGTTATTGTGTTATTGTGCATGTGTGTTATTGTGTTATTGTGTATGTGTGTTATTGTGTTATTGTGTATGTGTGTTATTGTGTTATTGTGCATGTGTGTTATTGTGTTATTGTGTATGTGTGTTATTGTGTTATTGTGTATGTGTGTTATTGTGTTATTGTGCATGTGTGTTATTGTGTTATTGTGTATGTGTGTTATTGTGTTATTGTGTTATTGTGTATGTGTGTTATTGTGTTATTGTGTATGTGTGTTATTGTGTTATTGTGTATGTGTGTTATTGTGTTATTGTGTTATTGTGTTATTGTGCATGTGTGTTATTGTGTTATTGTGTTATTGTGTTATTGTGTATGTGTGTTATTGTGTTACTGTGTATGTGTGTTATTGTGTTACTGTGTATGTGTGTTATTGTGTTATTGTGTATGTGTGTTATTGTGTTATTGTGTATGTGTGTTATTGTGTTATTGTGTATGTGTGTTATTGTGTTATTGTGTATGTGTGTTATTGTGTTATTGTGTATGTGTGTTATTGTGTTATTGTGTATGTGTGTTATTGTGTTATTGTGTTATTGTGTATGTGTGTTATTGTGTTATTGTGTATGTGTGTTATTGTGTTATTGTGTATGTGTGTTATTGTGTATGTGTGTTATTGTGTTATTGTGTATGTGTGTTATTGTGTTATTGTGTTATTGTGTATGTGTGTTATTGTGTTATTGTGTATGTGTGTTATTGTGTTATTGTGTATGTGTGTTATTGTGTATGTGTGTTATTGTGTTATTGTGTATGTGTGTTATTGTGTTATTGTGTATGTGTGTTATTGTGTATGTGTGTTATTGTGTTATTGTGTATGTGTGTTATTGTGTTATTGTGTATGTGTGTTATTGTGTATGTGTGTTATTGTGTTATTGTGTATGTGTGTTATTGTGTTATTGTGTATGTGTGTTATTGTGTTACTGTGTATGTGTGTTATTGTGTTATTGTGTATGTGTGTTATTGTGTTATTGTGTATGTGTGTTATTGTGTTACTGTGCGAGCCATGGCGAGAGAGAGAGCGAGCCAGCCAGCCAGGCAGGGAGGCGGGGAGGGAGGGAGGGAGAGAAAGAGCGCTAGGTTGTTTGCTGCGAGCTAAACAGATGCGTAAATAGAGATAGCCAGTCCAGTCACATCAGATTAGCCCAAACAGCAACAGGCTAAGTCACACAAACACGCGGACGCAAAAGTGGGCGGCATCGGGCAACAGAGAGCCACAGAGGCCAAGCATCAAGCGCCTTTTATTAACCATAACACAAAAACGGCGCCGGGGAGCGGATTGCTCTGAAACAGTGACGACGCATCCCATCACATGCTTCATGAAGCCTAATGTCGCCATTCCAATATCTCCAGAAGCTCCAGGCGAGAGAGCGACAGAGAGAGAGAGAGAGAGAGAGAGAGCGAGAGAGAGAGAGAGGAGGGGGAGGGACAACAAGAGTGACAACAAGTGAAAAGTTGGAGCAACTGAACGTGTTTGATGGCGAACGCATCGCTGCAGAAGATCTGGAAGCCACGGGTCTTTCCACGCCATCTGGAGGTCCAATCAGCTTGATGAGCCCACGTTCTCCCCCTGATTGCCATACGGGCTGAGTGCTAAAACGCCTCAACGGCAGACTCCACCGAGCGCCATTTATATTCTTAATTGTGTGTCCTCTCCTCTTTCCATTACAAAAACAGCCATGACTCACTCCTTTTAACCAATGAATTCATCAATCAGGGGGTGGCCGGGGTGACCCCCACTTGACCCCCCCCCCTCCAGGCTTCATTGAGGGCATTAACTGAGTAGTTGGAAATGTGTTGGACAATGGCCCTGCTGTTTAAGCATGACAAAGCCCTGATGTGTGGCTGTAGGCAACACAAGTGGAGAATATCATTTTATATCACCCCCCCCCATAGTCACCTTTACACTCCTGTTACCCAATATAGTAGACATCATAAGACAAAATCAGATTTACAAAACCTGTTTGCACCTTCTAAATACACATTTTAACATGATTAGAGCCCTCTAGACATGAAATAACACCCCTATAGTCACCTTTACACGCCTATTACTCAATATAGTAGACATAATAAGAGAAAATCCGATTTAGAAAACCGGTTGACACCTTCTCAATAGACATTTTAACATGATTAGAGCCCTCTAGACATGAAATAACACCCCTATACTCACCTTTACACTCCTTTTACACAATATAGAAGACATCATGAGAGAAAATCAGATTTAGAAAACCCGTTTACACCTTCTAAATAGACATTTTAACATTATTAGAGCCCTCTTGACATGAAATAACAACCCTATAGTCACCTTTACACTCCCGTTAACCAATATTGCAGACATCATGAGAGAAAATCAGATTTAGAAAACCTGTTTACACCTTCTAAATACACATTTTAACATGATTAGAGCCCTCTAGACATGAAATAACAACCCTATAGTCACCTTTACACGCCTATTACTCAATATAGTAGACATAATAAGAGAAAATCCGATTTAGAAAACCGGTTGGCACCTTCTCAATAGACATTTTAACATGACTAGAGCCCTCTAGACATGAAATAACAACCCTATAGTCACCTTTACACTCCCATTAACCAATATAGTAGACATCATACGAGAAAATCAGACTTGGAAAACCTGTTTGCCACCTTCTAAATATGCTTTTTAACATCATCAGAGCCCTCCAGACATGAAATAACAACCCTATAGTCACCTTTGCACTCCTTTTACACAATATAGTAGACATAATAAGATAAAATCAGATTTAGAAAACCTGTTTACACCTTCTAAATAGACATTTTAACATTATTAGAGCCCTCTTGGCATGAAATAACAACCCTATAGTCACCTTTACACTCCCGTTAACCAATATTGCAGACATCATACGAGAAAATCAGACTTAGAAAACCTGTTTGCCACCTTCTAAATATGCTTTTTAACATCAGCAGAGCCCTCCAGACATGAAATAACAACCCTATAGTCACCTTTACACTCCTTTTACACAAAATAGAAGACATCATAAGAGAAAATCAGATTTAGAAAACCTGTTTGCACCTTCTAAATAGACATTTTAACATTATTAGAGCCCTCTAGACATGAAATAACACCCCTATAGTCACCTTTACACTCCCGTTAACCAATATTGCAGACATCATACGAGAAAATCAGACTCAGAAAACCTGTTTGCCACCTTCTAAATAAGCTTTTTAACATGATTAGAGCCCTCTAGACATGAAATAACACCCCTATACTCACCTTTACACTCCTTTTACACAATATAGAAGACATCATGAGAGAAAATCTGATTTAGAAAACTCGTTTACACCGTCTAAATACACATTTTAACATTATTAGAGCCCTCTAGACATGAAATAACAACCCTATAGTCAACTTTACACTCCTATTACCCAATATCGTAGACATCATAAGAGAAAATCAGATTTAGAAAATCTGTTTACCACCTTCTAAAAACACATTTTAACACGATTAGAGCCCTCTAGACATGAAATAACAACCCTATAGTCACCTTTACACTCTTTTACATAATATAGTAGACATCATAAAAGAAAGTCAAATTTAGAAAACCTGTTTGCCACCTTCTGAATACGCTTTTTAACATGATTAGAGCCCTCTAGACATGGAATAACACCCCTATAGTCACCTTTACACACCCGTTACCCAATATAGTAGACATAATAAGAGAAAATAAGACATACAACACAATATAAACTTACATGTCACTTATGGTGTCTGTACAGTACTTCCTTTGGTGGCTATTGTGTCATCAATGTAACATTACTGACACCTAGTGACCAGTTTAGAATACTACATGTCATCACAACATCTTTGAATGCGCCTTCCGAATGCCTTATATATGGATTTTACGTCATTTTTATGCTTAAAAATGCATAATTTATCCATATATTGGATGTATTTTTATATTTTTTATTTTTAAATTTTTATATATATTTGCATATTTTTGGATTAATAATATGCTGTGTTCACGAAACACAAAATTATTATTAATTATTATTATATTTATTTTAATAATTTAATAATTTAATAATTTAATAATTTAATAATTTAATAATTTAATAATTTAATAATTTAATAATTTAATAATTTAACAATTTTATAATTTTATTATTTTATAATTTTATTATTTTATTATTTATATTATATGTTATATTTTTGGAAAACATGAACATTTCTAAAGTGGCGAGGGATTACTGTAAGAGAAGACAAAAAAGTATCAAAATCAAAAAGTCATATAAGTCATAATAATAATAATATCATAAGTACAGAAGTCCTAGTATTTGTTCCATGGAAGACATTGCGTGTCTTTCTTTGCAAGCACGTCTGAAAGTAACCATGATGCCCCCGGTAGACGCGTCAGTGGATGACATCATCCTTCACCTAAAAAAGCCAACAACAACAACGTTCGATTCCAAGGCGTCAACGGTGAGTCAGTGCAAAGCGAGGTCGTTTTACATTCGCCATTTCCCAGACATTTGCTCATCGCCGTGGGACGCCGCGTCCTTGTCGTGTTTGCGGCACGACTCCGTTTGCTGTTTGGCGACTCGGCGGCGAGTCAAACAATGCAGCCTTTGTCGCTGTGGGAGGGGTCACAAACGCTCACGTATAGCGGCTAGCGCCTGTTTGCTTCTGACAGGAAATGACCATCTGGGATCTGGACGTGGACGTAACGCCCAATCAGTACTGATGGAAGTCTAAGCATATTGATGCTTGTTTCATTAGATGGAACTGAGGTGCGTGTCCATCATGAACCCAGACCTCCAGGGGTCACATGGGGTTTCCAGGGGTTTCCATCCATGGCCGAGTTCTGTTTGTGCTGTCTGTTGCTCTGAGGAACTTAGTGGACTTTGATGGGGTCACTCATTGGTGTCATGTGATCAGCCACATCAGACAAAGTGACAATCACCACTCTAGTGACACAGTACTACATTTTTTTAGGGCGAGAAGGGTGAGAAAGGGTGAGAGGGGTGAGAAAGGGTGAGAAGGGTTAGAAAGGGCGAGAAAGGGTTAGAAAGGGTTAGAAAGGGTGAGAAGGGTGAGAAAGGGCGAGAAAGGGTTAGAAAGGGTGAGAAAGGGTGAGAAGGGTGAGAAAGGTTAGAAAGGGTGAGAAGGATGAGAAAGGGTGAGAAGGGTGAGAAAGGGCGAGAAAGGGTGAGAAGGGTTTGAAAGGGCGAGAAAGGGTTAGAAAGGGCGAGAAAGGGTTAGAAAGGGTGAGAAGGGTGAGAAAGGTTAGAAAGGGTGAGAAGGATGAGAAAGTGTGAGAAGGGTGAGAAAGGGCGAGAAAGGGTGAGAAGGGTGAGAAAGGGCGAGAAAGGGTTAGAAAGGGCGAGAAAGGGTTAGAAAGGGTGAGAAGGGTGAGAAAGGGTTAGAAAGGGCGAGAAAGGGTGAGAAGGGTTAGAAAGGGTGAGAAGGATGAGAAAGGGTGAAAAGGGTGAGAAAGGGTGAGAAGGGTTTGAAAGGGCGAGAAAGGGTTAGAAAGGGCGAGAAAGGGTTAGAAAGGGTGAGAAGGGTGAGAAGGGTGAGAAGGGTGAGAAAGGGTTAGAAAGGGCGAGAAAGGGTGAGAAGGGTTAGAAAGGGTGAGAAGGATGAGAAAGGGTGAAAAGGGTGAAAAAAGGGGGAGAAAGGGTGAGAAGGGTTTGAAAGGGTGAGAAGGATGAGAAAGGGTGAGAAGGTTGAGAAAGGGCGAGAAAGGGTGAGAAGGGTGAGAAGGCTTAGAAAGGGCGAGAAAAGGTTAGAAAGGGTGAGAAAGTGTGAGAAGGGTGAGAAAGGGCGAGAAAGGGTGAGAAGGGTTTGAAAGTGTGAGAAGGGTTAGAAAGGGTGAGAAGGGTGTGAAAGGGCGAGAAAGGGCAAGAAAGGGTTAGAAAGGGCGAGAAAGGGTGAGAAGGGTGAGAAGGGTTAGAAAGGGTGAGAAGGATGAGAAAGGGTGAGAAGGGTGAGAAAGGGCGAGAAAGGGTTAGAAAGGGTGAGAAGGGTGAGAAAGGGCGGGAAAGGGTGAGAAGGGCGAGAAAGGGTTAGAAAGGGTGAGAAAGGGTAAGAAGGGTTAGGAAGGGTGAGAAAGGGTTAGAAAAGGTGAGAAAGGGTAAGAAGGGTTAGGAAGGGTGAGAAAGGGTTAGAAAGGGCGAGAAGGACGAGAAAGGGCGAGAAAGGGTGAGAAAGGATGAGAAAGGGTGAGAAAGGGTGAGAAGGGTTAGAAAGGGTGAGAAGGGTGAGACAGGGTGAACAAGGGTGAGAAGGATGAGAAAGTGTGATAAGATGCTGTAGGTTGCCGATGACGACGAGGCTGAAGAGAGACACAGGAAGACACAGGAAGACACAGGAAGACACAGGAAGACACAGGAAGACACAGGAAGACACAGGAAGACACAGGAAGGTAGACAGGAAGACACAGGAAGACACAGGAAGACACAGGAAGGTAGACAGGAAGACACAGGAAGACACAGGAAGACACAGGAAGACACAGGAAGACACAGGAAGACACAGGAAGACACAGGAAGGTAGACAGGAAGACACAGGAAGGTAGACAGGAAGACACAGGAAGACACAGGAAGACACAGGAAGGTAGACAGGAAGACACAGGAAGGTAGATAGGAAGACACAGGAAGACACAGGAAGACACAGGAAGACACAGGAAGACACAGGAAGACACAGGAAGGTAGGCAGGAAGACACAGGAAGACACAGGAAGACACAGGAAGACACAGGAAGACACAGGAAGACACAGGAAGGTAGGCAGGAAGACACAGGAAGACACAGGAAGACACAGGAAGGTAGACAGGAAGACACAGGAAGACACAGGAAGACACAGGAAGACACAGGAAGGTAGACAGGAAGACACAGGAAGGTAGACAGGAAGACACAGGAAGACACAGGAAGACACAGGAAGGTAGACAGGAAGACACAGGAAGACACAGGAAGGTAGGCAGGAAGACACAGGAAGACACAGGAAGACACAGGAAGACACAGGAAGACACAGGAAGACACAGGAAGGTAGACAGGAAGACACAGGAAGACACAGGAAGGTAGGCAGGAAGACACAGGAAGACACAGGAAGACACAGGAAGACACAGGAAGACACAGGAAGGTAGACAGGAAGACACAGGAAGACACAGGAAGACACAGGAAGACACAGGAAGACACAGGAAGGTAGGCAGGAAGACACAGGAAGACACAGGAAGACACAGGAAGGTAGGCAGGAAGACACAGGAAGACACAGGAAGACACAGGAAGACACAGGAAGACACAGGAAGACACAGGAAGGTAGACAGGAAGACACAGGAAGACACAGGAAGACACAGGAAGGTAGACAGGAAGACACAGGAAGACACAGGAAGACACAGGAAGACACAGGAAGACACAGGAAGACACAGGAAGACACAGGAAGGTAGACAGGAAGACACAGGAAGACACAGGAAGGTAGACAGGAAGACACAGGAAGGTAGACAGGAAGACACAGGAAGACACAGGAAGACACAGAAAGGTAGACAGGAAGACACAGGAAGACACAGGAAGACACAGGAAGACACAGGAAGACACAGGGAGGTAGACAGGAAGACACAGGAAGACACAGGAAGACACAGGAAGACACAGGAAGACACAGGAAGGTAGGCAGGAAGACACAGGAAGACACAGGAAGACACAGGAAGGTAGACAGGAAGACACAGGAAGACACAGGAAGACACAGGAAGACACAGGAAGACACAGGAAGGTAGACAGGAAGACACAGGAAGACACAGGAAGACACAGGAAGGTAGACAGGAAGACACAGGAAGACACAGGAAGGTAGACAGGAAGACACAGGAAGACACAGGAAGACACAGGAAGGTAGACAGGAAGACACAGGAAGACACAGGAAGACACAGGAAGACACAGGAAGGTAGACAGGAAGACACAGGAAGGTAGACAGGAAGACACAGGAAGGTAGACAGGAAGACATAGGAAGGTAGACAGGAAGACACAGGAAGGTAGACAGGAAGACACAGGAAGGTAGACAGGAAGACATAGGAAGGTAGACAGGAAGACACAGGAAGACACAGGAAGGTAGGCAGGAAGACACAGGAAGACACAGGAAGACACAGGAAGGTAGACAGGAAGACACAGGAAGACACAGGAAGGTAGACAGGAAGACACAGGAAGACACAGGAAGACACAGGAAGACACAGGAAGACACAGGAAGACACAGGAAGACACAGGAAGGTAGACAGGAAGACACAGGAAGGTAGACAGGAAGACACAGGAAGACACAGGAAGGTAGACAGGAAGACACAGGAAGACACAGGAAGGTAGACAGGAAGACACAGGAAGACACAGGAAGACACAGGAAGACACAGGAAGGTAGACAGGAAGACACAGGAAGACACAGGAAGACACAGGAAGACACAGGAAGACACAGGAAGGTAGACAGGAAGACACAGGAAGACACAGGAAGGTAGACAGGAAGACACAGGAAGACACAGGAAGACACAGGAAGGTAGACAGGAAGACACAGGAAGACACAGGAAGACACAGGAAGACACAGGAAGGTAGACAGGAAGACACAGGAAGGTAGACAGGAAGACACAGGAAGGTAGACAGGAAGACATAGGAAGGTAGACAGGAAGACACAGGAAGGTAGACAGGAAGACACAGGAAGGTAGACAGGAAGACATAGGAAGGTAGACAGGAAGACACAGGAAGACACAGGAAGGTAGGCAGGAAGACACAGGAAGACACAGGAAGACACAGGAAGGTAGACAGGAAGACACAGGAAGACACAGGAAGGTAGACAGGAAGACACAGGAAGACACAGGAAGACACAGGAAGACACAGGAAGACACAGGAAGACACAGGAAGACACAGGAAGGTAGACAGGAAGACACAGGAAGGTAGACAGGAAGACACAGGAAGACACAGGAAGGTAGACAGGAAGACACAGGAAGACACAGGAAGGTAGACAGGAAGACACAGGAAGACACAGGAAGACACAGGAAGACACAGGAAGGTAGACAGGAAGACACAGGAAGACACAGGAAGACACAGGAAGACACAGGAAGACACAGGAAGGTAGACAGGAAGACACAGGAAGACACAGGAAGGTAGACAGGAAGACACAGGAAGACACAGGAAGACACAGGAAGGTAGACAGGAAGACACAGGAAGGTAGACAGGAAGACACAGGAAGGTAGACAGGAAGACATAGGAAGGTAGACAGGAAGACACAGGAAGGTAGACAGGAAGACACAGGAAGGTAGACAGGAAGACATAGGAAGGTAGACAGGAAGACACAGGAAGACACAGGAAGGTAGGCAGGAAGACACAGGAAGACACAGGAAGACACAGGAAGGTAGACAGGAAGACACAGGAAGACACAGGAAGGTAGACAGGAAGACACAGGAAGACACAGGAAGACACAGGAAGACACAGGAAGACACAGGAAGACACAGGAAGACACAGGAAGGTAGACAGGAAGACACAGGAAGGTAGACAGGAAGACACAGGAAGACACAGGAAGGTAGACAGGAAGACACAGGAAGACACAGGAAGGTAGACAGGAAGACACAGGAAGACACAGGAAGACACAGGAAGACACAGGAAGGTAGACAGGAAGACACAGGAAGACACAGGAAGACACAGGAAGACACAGGAAGACACAGGAAGGTAGACAGGAAGACACAGGAAGACACAGGAAGGTAGACAGGAAGACACAGGAAGACACAGGAAGACACAGGAAGGTAGACAGGAAGACACAGGAAGGTAGACAGGAAGACACAGGAAGGTAGACAGGAAGACATAGGAAGGTAGACAGGAAGACACAGGAAGGTAGACAGGAAGACACAGGAAGGTAGACAGGAAGACATAGGAAGGTAGACAGGAAGACACAGGAAGACACAGGAAGGTAGGCAGGAAGACACAGGAAGACACAGGAAGACACAGGAAGGTAGACAGGAAGACACAGGAAGACACAGGAAGGTAGACAGGAAGACACAGGAAGACACAGGAAGACACAGGAAGACACAGGAAGACACAGGAAGACACAGGAAGACACAGGAAGGTAGACAGGAAGACACAGGAAGGTAGACAGGAAGACACAGGAAGACACAGGAAGGTAGACAGGAAGACACAGGAAGACACAGGAAGGTAGACAGGAAGACACAGGAAGACACAGGAAGACACAGGAAGACACAGGAAGGTAGACAGGAAGACACAGGAAGACACAGGAAGACACAGGAAGACACAGGAAGGTAGACAGGAAGACACAGGAAGGTAGACAGGAAGACGCGAAGGAAAAGTTGTTCCTGATTCCTGATCAGTTTCCCGCCGCTGTGACGTCTCCGTGTTGCTTGGGAAGCAGAAAGTGAACATGGTGGTGGTGGTGGTGGGGGGGGGTGAGCGGGAGAAGGATGGATGGATGAGGGAAGGAGGGGAGGGGTTCATGTAGAAGAGCCTCGCCGAGGAGGACAATGGGGGGGGGGGGGGGGGGGTTGAGTGGTTCTAGTAAATATTTATATTGCATTATGATACGAGCAAGCGAGTGAAAGAGCGGGAGAGGGGAGTGGGGGGGGGGGGGGGTCGGAGGAAGGGGAGGGGGGGGGGGCGTATGGAGCCTCCATCCCTTTATTCATTTTATTCCGCTCCGCTAAGTTTAGCATTCAACACGTGTCGCCTGGGATGGAGGGAGGGAGGGGGGGGGATACAGGAGAGAGAGAGAGAGAGAGAGGTTGATGGTTGCTAGGTGACGGGGGGGGGGCGCATATACTGAATTTTAACCAAAGAACAGCCAAAGAGGGTGTGTGTGTGTGTGTGTGTGTGTGTGACAGAGAGAGAGAGAGAGAAGGAGAGGAAGAAAGAGAGAGAGAGGGAGCGGGAGTGAGGGAGGAAGAGCTGGCCGCACGCATGTAGAACATACATGTATGTTTAGGGAGATATTTTCCCGGCGTGTGTGTGAGAGTGCGTGCGTGTGCGAGTGTGTGTAACACGCACACACACACACACACATGCGCGCGCGGGTGCGGGCGCAAAACGGATACCGTCAAACGGGAAGGATGTGAAAAAGGATGGAGGGACGCAGGGAAAGAGGGGGGACAGGCTGGTGAAAAACAGTAAGTGCTTTTCATTGGAATTGTCTTTGCATCACACACACACGTACACACACACACACACACACACGTTAACACACACACACACACACATGTTGGATGAACTGCGGTTGGAAGCCGAAGAGGAGGTGGACAGGCGTCACGCAGCCGGGGGTGGTGAGGTGCAAGCGGCTGGCGCACCGGAGCTGTGACCCTTCTGTCATTGGTGCAAACTCACCGTGTTGCACACACACACACACACACACACACACACACACACACACACACACACACACACCGGCACTCTGTTGAGTCATGAATGACAACAACGGTTAGGAATTTTGTGTGTGTTGTGTTGGGAAGTCTTAAAAGAACCATGCTGGTGATACTGATGCTGATGATACTGGTGCTGATGCTGATGATGCTGATGATGCTGATGATGCTGATGCTGATGCTGCAGCCGCGCCGCTGCAGATGCACGATCATATCTGTTGATGCTCATTTGCGTTGTCGCTCTCTGCATGCATGTGTGTGTGTGTGTGTGTGTGTGTGGAAAAAAGCCGCAAGATTTACCCCCCCCCCCCCCCGTCCCCCCCCCGATTATGATATTGGCGGGATGTTTGTGTGTGTGTGATGTGAGGGATGCTCTCGCTGTTGCCACCGAGGAATCTTCCCTCACTTACACATGCAGCAGCTTAGTGTGTATGTGTGTGTGTATGTGTGTGTGTGTGTGTGTGTTTATTTCATGTAAATGTATTACACACACACACACACACACACAACTTTGTGACAACATTCTTACAGGACTTGAGTTGAGGTGAAGCAGCCCTTAGTATTAGCATGACCACCACCATCATCTCCATGCTGTTGACCACAAGGAAAAAGGGTGTGTGTGTGTGTGTGTGTGTGTGTGTGTTCCCCTGCAGTGGTTGTGAGTGTTAGAGCAAATACACTCCTAGTGATTGCATTCACCCACAATAAATGGATGGGTAAAAAAAAAAAAAAAAAAAAAAAAAAAAAGAGCTGATATCCATTTCAATCAGCTTCCATGCACCACAGGTGACTTGCTCATCAACGTGCACGCAGGCGCACTGCTGCAGTGCACCGGACGCAAAGTCGCCTCCAGATCTGCTATGGATAAATATACAGTACACAGTACACTGTACACAGTACACAGTACACAAGATACATTGTGGTGTAAAACACACACTGGCAGGCAATTAGACTAGAAAGCAACTTTATAAAACACAACGTTGGAATGCAACATGTGAAACTAAACACCGCAAAAACAAATATTGAAATACTAAAATATTGTAAAATGAAATGTAAAACAAAATGTTGTAACGTGAAACACTGTAATTAAAAAATATATAAAACACAACATTGTAAAACGAAATGTTGAAATATTAAATATTGAAATACTAAATATTGTAAAATGAAATGTAAAACAAAATGTTGTAACGTGAAACACTGTAATTAAAAAATATATAAAACAAAACATTGTAAAACAAAATGTTGAAATATTAAATATTGAAATACTAAATATTGTCAAATGAAATGTAAAACAAAATGTTGAAATATTAAATATTGAAATACTAAATATTGTCAAATGAAATGTAAAACAAAATGTTGTAACGTGAAACACTGTAATAAAAAAAATTATAAAACAAAACATTGTAAAACAAAATGTTGAAATATTAAATATTGAAATTCTAAATATTGTAAAATGAAATGTAAAACAAAATGTTGTAACGTGAAACACTGTAATAAAAAATTATAAAACACAACATTGTAAAACGAAATGTTGAAATATTAAATATTGAAATACAAAATATTGTAAAATGAAATGTAAAACAAAATGTTGTAACATGAAAAACTGTAATAAAAAAACAAAACATTGTAAAATTAAATGCTGAAATACTAAATATTGTAAACTGAAATGTAAAAAAAAATGTTGTAACATGAAACACTGAAATAAAAAATATAAAACAAAACATTGTAAAACAAAATGTTGAAATATTAAATATTGAAATACAAAATATTGTAAATACTAAATATTGATGTTGTAACTTGAAAGACTGTAATAAAAAACTTTATAAAACAAAACGTTGTAATGCAACATGTGACACTAAACATTGCAAAAATAAATATTGAAATACTAAATATTGTAAAATGAAATGTTGTAAAACAAAATGTTGTAACGTGAAACATTCATTCATTCATTCATTCATTTTCTACCGCTTCTGTGATAAAAAAACTTTATAAAACACAACGTTGTAATGCAACACGTGAAACTAAACACTGCAAAACGAAATATTGAAAGTCAAAATATTGTAAAATGAAATGTAAAACAAAATGTTGTAACGTGAAACACTGTAAGAAAAAAATTTATAAAACAAAACATTGTAAAACAAAATGTTGAAATATTAAATATTGAAATACAAAATATTGTAAAATGAAATGTAAAACAAAATGTTGTAACGTGAAACACTGTAATAAAAAAAATTATAAAACAAAACATTGTAAAACAAAATGTTGAAATATTAAATATTGAAATACAAAATATTGTAAAATGAAATGTTGTAACGTGAAACACTGTAATAAAAAAATTTATAAAACAAAACATTGTAAAACAAAATGTTGAAATATTAAATATTGAAATACAAAATATTGTAAAATGAAATGTTGTAACGTGAAACACTGTAATAAAAAATTATAAAACAAAACATTGTAAAAGAAAATGTTGAAATATTAAATATTGAAATACAAAATATTGTAAAATGAAATGTAAAACAAAATGTTGTAACGTGAAACACTGTGATAGCAAAAAAATTTACGAAACAAAACATTGTAAAACGAAATGTTGAAATATTAAATATTGAAATACTAAATATTGTAAAATGAAATGTTGTAAAATGAAATGTTGTAACGTGAAACACTGTAATAAAAAAACAAAACGTTGTAATGTAACATGTGACACTAAACATTGCAAAAATAAATTTGAAATACTAAATATTGTAAAATGAAATGCTGTAAAACGAAATGTTGTAACGTGAAACATTCATTCATTCATTCATTTTCTACCGCTTCTGTAATAAAAAAACTTTATAAAACACAACGTTGTAATGCAACATACTGTATACTGTATACATATATGTGCAATTACTCATACAATTTGATTTATTTTTGTAAAAAAATATATATAATAATGCACATTTAATATTTAAACTTTTGACTACATGCATATTATTTTGAAAAAATGTCCCATAAAATTACATCTTTATTTGAGCAAAATATATAACAAAGTAATAATAATAATAATATAACAGTATGAAATAAATCTTGCAATTTATATAAATTTATAGAATTTGTTCCCTCCATTTTTTCCTTCGTTTTGTTTTTTGTAAAAAATAAATGTGTAAAATAGCTTTCAATCATGTCAAATATTGCTTGTAAAAAATGTGTGTAAAATGAGAACTTATTTATGTTTTTATGTTTGTTTTTTATTATTTATGTCAAGGATTTTTTGCTCATTCATACGTGTTTGCCGCATCATGGACACCCCCCCCCCCCCCACATTGATTCATTGACTTTGTGCAGGGAACCTTCAAGCCCTTCCTGTGATCAATTTCCATGTCTTCCCTCCCTCCCCCATTGGTTGTATGTTTGATGTAACATTACAGCACCCCCCCCCCCCCCGCAAAAAAAAAAAAACACTAGTGAAGTCATGAAGGTACAGATGATTAGCATAGAACATCAATTAGCCCGTAAGGACATCAGAGGTCCAGCCCCCCCCCCCCCCTGCCCCCCCACCTTCAATCTGCGTTGATGAAGCAGTTACATATTCACTTTGTTGTGTTTGACAGCCGTATGCGCCCGTTATCAGGCCATTACGGGCGGCTGGATCGCCTCCGACGGGGCAAACGCCACAGATGGTGCATGCCATTCATCATTAATAGTATCATTATTATTATTATTATTATTAATATAATAATAACAATTTGCTTTACACAACTCGGAAAATATGATGATATATTACATAGGTACACCATATAGTAAATAAAGAAACTATAGAAAATAAACACTAGACATGTAAACAGAACGCTGGAGAAAAAAAATGTCGTAACATTAAATTTTGTAACACGAACTGTTGTAACACAAAATGCCGTAACATGAAACTGTTATTATTACTGTTAGTATACGTAGACGTGTAAACGGAACGCTGTAGAACAAAATGTCGTAACATTACATTTTGTAACATGAAATGTCGTAACATGAAACTGTAATTATTCCTGTTATTACGTGTAGCCATGTAAACGGAACGCTGTAGAAAAAAATGTCGTAACATTACATTTTGTAACACAAACTGTTGTAACATCAAACTGTAATTATTACTGTTGTTACGTGTAGACGTGTAAAAGGAACGCTGTCAAAAAAAATTGTTGTTACATTACATTTTGTAACACGAACTGTTGTAACACAAAATGCCGTAACATGAAACTGTTATTATTACTGTTAGCACGTGTAGACATGTAAACGGAACGCTGTAGAAAAAATGTCGTAACATTACATTTTGTAACACAAACTGTTGTAACACAAAATGCCGTAACATGAAACTGTTATTATTACTGTTAGTATACGTAGACATGTAAACGGAACGCTGTAGAACAAAATGTCGTAACATAAAATTTTGTAACATGAAATGTCGTAACATCAAACTGTAATTATTACTGTTATTACGTGTAGCCATGTAAACGGAACGCTGTCGAAAAAAAATGTTGTAACATTACATTTTGTAACACGAACTGTTGTAACACAAAATGCCGTAACATGAAACTGTTATTATTACTGTTAGTACGTGTAGACATGTAAACGGAACGCTGTAGAACAAAATGTCGTAACATTACATTTTGTAACACGAACTGCTGTAACACAAAATGCCGTAACATGAAACTGTTATTATTACTGTTGTTACGTGTAGACATGTAAACAGAACGCTGTAGAACAAAATGTCGTAACATTAAATTTTGTAACACGAACTGCTGTAACACAAAATGCCGTAACATGAAACTGTTATTATTACTGTTAGTATACGTAGACATGTAAACGGAACGCTGTAGAACAAAATGTAGTAACATTAAATTTTGTAACAAGAAATGTCGTAACATCAAACTGTAACTATTCCTGTTATTACGTGTAGACATGTAAACGGAACGCTGTCGAAAAAAATGTCGTAACATTACATTTTTTAACACGAACTGTTGTAACACAAAAAGCCGTAACATGAAACGGTTATTATTACTGTTAGTACATGAAGACGTGTAAACGGAACGCTGTAGAACAAAATGTCGTAACATGAATTGTTGTAACACGAACTGCTGTAACACGAAATGTCGTAACATGAAACTGTTATTATTACTGTTAGTATATGCAGACATGTAAACGGAACGCTGTAGAAAAAAATGTCGTAACATTAAATTTTGTAACACGAACTGCTGTAACACAAAATGCCGTAACATGAAACTGTAATTATTACTGTTAGTACATGAAGACGTGTAAACGGAACGCTGTCGAAAAAAATGTCGTAACATTAAATTTTGTAACACAAACTGTTGTAACACAAAATGCCGTAACATGAAACTGTTATTATTACTGTTAGTATACGTAGACATGTAAACGGGACGCTGTAGAACAAAATGTAGTAACATTAAATTTTGTAACAAGAAATGTCGTAACATCAAACTGTAACTATTCCTGTTATTACGTGTAGACATGTAAACGGAACGCTGTAGAAAAAAATGTCGTAACATTACATTTTGTAACACGAACTGTTGTAACATCAAACTGTAATTATTACTGTTGTTACGTGTAGACATGTAAACGGAACGCTGTCGAAAAAAATGTCGTAACATTACATTTTTTAACACGAACTGTTGTAACACAAAAAGCCGTAACATGAAACGGTTATTATTACTGTTAGTACATGAAGACGTGTAAACGGAACGCTGTAGAACAAAATGTCGTAACATGAATTGTTGTAACACGAACTGCTGTAACACGAAATGTCGTAACATGAAACTGTTATTATTACTGTTAGTATATGCAGACATGTAAACGGAACGCTGTAGAAAAAAATGTCGTAACATTAAATTTTGTAACACGAACTGCTGTAACACAAAATGCCGTAACATGAAACTGTAATTATTACTGTTAGTACATGAAGACGTGTAAACGGAACGCTGTAGAAAAAAATGTCGTAACATTAAATTTTGTAACACAAACTGTTGTAACACAAAATGCCGTAACATGAAACTGTAATTATTACTGTTAGTACATGAAGACGTGTAAACGGAACGCTGTAGAAAAAAATGTCGTAACATTAAATTTTGTAACACAAACTGTTGTAACACAAAATGCCGTAACATGAAACTGTTATTATTACTGTTAGTATACGTAGACATGTAAACGGGACGCTGTAGAACAAAATGTAGTAACATTAAATTTTGTAACAAGAAATGTCGTAACATCAAACTGTAACTATTCCTGTTATTACGTGTAGACATGTAAACGGAACGCTGTAGAAAAAAATGTCGTAACATTACATTTTGTAACACGAACTGTTGTAACATCAAACTGTAATTATGACTGTTGTTACGTGTAGACATGTAAACGGAACGCTGTCGAAAAAAATGTTGTAACATTACATTTTGTAACACGAACTGTTGTAACACAAAATGCTGTAACATGAAACTGTTATTATTACTGTTAGTACGTGTAGACGTGTAAACGGAACGCTGTAGAAAAAAATGTCGTAACATTACATTTTGTAACACGAACTGTTGTAACATCAAACTGTAATTATGACTGTTGTTACGTGTAGACATGTAAACGGAACGCTGGAGAAAAAAATGTCGTAACATTACATTTTTTAACACGAACTGTTGTAACACAAAAAGCCGTAGCATAAAACTGTTATTATTACTGTTAGTACATGAAGACGTGTAAACGGAACGCTGTAGAACAAAATGTCGTTACATGAATTGTTGTAACACGAACTGCTGTAACACGAAATGCCGTAACATGAAACTGTTATTATTACTGTCATCAGAACAATAAAGTTTTCCATAGAATGTAAATGACATAGTTAAAGGAAAAGTAAGAAATTGAGGACAAGGCCATGTGACCTTTCGGGGACACGAGGGTGACGACGGAGGGTGTTTGGAATGCTTTGTCCTACAATGCCGGATGTCCTCGAACGTGACAGAAAACAGCATCAGTTGGGATCTGGGAGCAAAACAAAGCGGAGCTGTCAGCGACGTTGGCGGCGAGCTAATTAGTTCTTCTGGTGACGCCACGGCGTACCCGGCCGTCACCGGCCGTCAGCGGCCAATGGGGAAAAAGAAAAGTGATTTTCTTTGAAGATGGCAAAACCAGGAGGTAATTGTGCATCTCAGTGGACCACGTTCACGAGCTGGTTCGTGCATTTGCACCGATCCACGCCCAGACTGCATTCATAACCTTGATGATGCCGGCGAGTCTATCGGCTGACCCGGTCACGCTCCACGACGACGATGCTACGATGCTACGATGCTACGATGCTTCCTTCTTCACGCTCCTTTGCTCGTCCTATTGATTTTTACACTTAGACAGAAAACAGCCTGCATCTCAGCGGCCCGGCACGGTGACACAGCATTTCTTTTTTATTTACTCATTTTAAAGCCATTTTGCATTTATTATTTTATAAAACAATATATAATATAATTTTTATTTTTATTTTTATTTTTATTTTTATTTTTATTTTTATTTTTATTTTTATTTTTATTTTTATTTTTATTTTTATTTTTATTTTTATTTTTATTTTTATTTTTATTTTTATTTTTATTTTTATTTTTATTTTTATTTTTATTCTTATTTTTATTTTTATAAATATCTTCATTTTTATATTAGCAGTCCCAGTCTGCTATCATGTTCACATCTTCTGTGTTTTTTCTCACCAGCATCTCCAGACCTGCATCATGAAGACACTCCATCCCACTCCACTACCACCAGCATCAGCATCTCCACCAGCATCAGCATCTCCACCAGCATCAGCATCTCCACCAGCACCACCACCACCAGCATTAGCATCTCCACCAGCATCAGCATCTCCACCACCAGCATCAGCATCTCCAGCATCAGCACCACTACCAGCATCAGCATCTCCACCACCAGCATCAGTATCTCCACCATTATCAGCACCACTACCAGCATCAGCATCACCACCAGCATCAGCATCTCCACCAGCACCTCCACCAGCACCACTACTTCATTCATTTACTAATAACCCAATATAATAGACATAATAAGAGAAAATAAGACATATAAAACATAGGAAGCTTGTTTATGACCTTCTACCTTCTTACATTATATATCACTATATTGACCGTTACTATGGTAACCATTATGTCATTGGATGCTCCTCCTACTTTGGTACGTGACTCAAAATAAATAAATAAAAATATATATATAATAAAAATTTAAAACATAATAAGTAAAAAAATATTTAAAAAAATACCAAATAAATAAATAAATATAATTTTTTATAAAAAAAAAATGTAAATTAAAATAAAAAATAACTTAAACTATATTAGAAAAGCAGGAAGTGAACAAATGTAAGAGTTAGTGATTGTAAAAGTACCAGATGGAGGGGTAGGATTTAATAAGCTTTGCTTCTTCCTACTCCTTTTGGACATGTGGAACTGGGAACTGATGATGGGATGCACTCAATTGGAATCTGATTAAAATTAAAATTAAAATTAAAATTAAAATTAAAATTAAAATTAAAATTAAAATTAAAATTAAAATTAAAATTAAAATTAAAATTAAAATTAAAATTAAAATTAAAATTAAAATTAAAATGTATAAAATACATTAAAAAAACTTAAATTATATTAGGAAAGCAGGAAGTGAACCAATGTAATAGTTAGTGATTGTAAAAGTACCAGATGGAGGGGTAGGATTTAATAAGCTTTGCTTCTTCCTACTCCTTTTGGACATGTGGAACTGGGAACTGATTATGGGATGCACTCAATTGGAATCTGATGCATGTTCACATGAAATGAAACCATTAGCATTAGCATATTCCATTTCTAAATAAGGATCCCAGATATGTATTTATCAGGGAGGGGTTAACCACCAATAAGGAGGGGTGGCCGTACCTCCAAACAATCGGTAAAAGGGTTACTCTTGGTATCTGCTGTAAAAGATGTTATGAGATAGCGTTAATGGATGAATCATTACACACGTAGGAAATAGAGATAGCCCACACGCACACGGGGTCACTGGATGTATTTTGCATGAAACGTTGACAGGAAGTGGCAGGAAGATGAATGGTTGGGGGTGGGCGCTCGCCGTCGTCACCTGCACCGACATATGAAATCTCTTTCCACGAAGATTTACTCAACGTTTAGGTGGTGTTATGTTACCAAATATAGTAGAAATAATTTAAGAAAATAAGACATATAAAACATAGAAAACTTGTTTATGACCTTCTAAATGCACGTTTTAACATAATTAGAGCCCTCAAGACATGAAATAACACCCCTATAGTCAACTTCACACTCCTGTTACCCAATATAGTAGACATAATAAGAGATAATAACACATATTAAAAATAGGAAGCTTTTTACAACCTTCTAAATGCACGTTTTAACATAATTAGAGCCCTCAAGACATGAAATAACACCCCTATAGTCACCTTCACGCTCCTGTTACCCAATATAGTAGACATAATTTAAGAAAATAAGACATATAAAACATAGAAAGCTTGTTTATGACCTTCTAAATGCACGTTTTAACATAATGGAGCCCTCAAGACATGAAATAACACCCCTATAGTCAACTTCACTCTCCTGTTACCCAATATAGTGGACATAATTCAAGAAAATAAGCCATATAAAACATAGAAAGCTTGTTTATGACCTTCTAAATGCATGTTTTAACATAATTAGAGCCCTGTAGACATGAAATAACACCCCTATAGTCAACTTCACTCTCCTGTTACCCAATATAGTTGACATAATTCGAGAAAATAAGCCATATAAAACATAGAAAGCTTGTTTATGACTTTCTAAATGCACTTTTTAACATGATTAGAGCCCTCAAGACATGAAATAACACCCCTATAGTCAACTTCACTCTCCTGTTACCCAATATAGTAGACATAATTTAAGAAAATAAGACATATAAAACATAGAAAGCTTGTTTATGACCTTCTAAATGCACGTTTTAACATAATGGAGCCCTCAAGACATGAAATAACACCCCTATAGTCAACTTCACTCGCCTGTTACCCAATATAGTGGACATAATTCAAGAAAATAAGCCATATAAAACATAGAAAGCTTGTTTATGACCTTCTAAATGCATGTTTTAACATAATTAGAGCCCTCAAGACATGAAATAACACCCCTATAGTCAACTTCACTCTCCTGTTACCCAATATAGTTGACATAATTCGAGAAAATAAGCCATATAAAACATAGAAAGCTTGTTTATGACTTTCTAAATGCACTTTTTAACATGATTAGAGTCCTCTAGACATAAAATAACACCCCTATAGTCAGCTTTACTCTCCTGTTACCCAATATAGTAGACATAATAAGAGATAATAACACATATTAAAAATAGGAAGCTTTTTACAACCTTCTAAATGCACATTTTAACATAATTAGAGCCCTCAAGACATGAAATAACACCCCTATAGTCAACTTCACTCTCCTGTTACCCAATATAGTTGACATAATTCGAGAAAATAAGACATATAAAACATAGAAAGCTTGTTTATGACCTTCTAAATGCACTTTTTAACATGATTAGAGCCCTCAAGACATGAAATAACACCCCTATAGTCAACTTCACTCTCCTGTTACCCAATATAGTAGACATAATTTAAGAAAATAAGACATATAAAACATAGAAAGCTTGTTTATGACCTTCTAAATGCACGTTTTAACATAATGGAGCCCTCAAGACATGAAATAACACCCCTATAGTCAACTTCACTCGCCTGTTACCCAATATAGTGGACATAATTCAAGAAAATAAGCCATATAAAACATAGAAAGCTTGTTTATGACCTTCTAAATGCATGTTTTAACATAATTAGAGCCCTGTAGACATGAAATAACACCCCTATAGTCAACTTCACTCTCCTGTTACCCAATATAGTTGACATAATTCGAGAAAATAAGCCATATAAAACATAGAAAGCTTGTTTATGACCTTCTAAATGCACGTTTTAACATGATTAGAGCCCTCAAGACATGAAATAACACCCCTATAGTCAGCTTCACTCTCTTGTTACCCAATATAGTGGACATAATTCAAGAAAATAAGACATATAAAACATAGAAAGCTTGTTGATGACCTTCTAAATGCACGTTTTAACATAATTAGAGCCCTCAAGACATGAAATAACACCCCTATAGTCAGCTTCACGCTTCTGTTACCCAATATAGTAGACATAATTTAAGAAAATAAGACATATAAAACATAGAAAGCTTGTTGATGACCTTCTAAATGCACGTTTTAACATCATTAGAGCCCTCGAGACATGAAATAACACCCCTATAGTCATACATTATATATCACTATATTGACCGTTGCTATGGTACTATGGTACATCTCGTGATGTACGATTGGTGAAGTCTTCTATGAAGAGTAGATAGCGATACCTTCACTATCCTTTGCTGATGTCACCAATAGTACTCGCCATAGCGGTAAAGCTGTGGCAGCTGCACCAGTTAAGGCAGGGAAGCCAATGGAAAACAGAGCCTATTGGCACATTTCATGGCCGATCGTTCATTCACAGATGGGTATTTTCTGTGTGAATGAATCACAGCCTATGAGCGCACCACGTGTGATCAGCGACACCCAAAGCACTCCTGCGCTTTTATTATCAGCCTTTCCGGACTTGAGGGGAGATAAGTGGCACATCACAACGACACGTGTGAGGTTCTGTTAAAGCCACAGAAGACACGCGCTTCGCTAACGGCGCACCCCGCCATTAGTATTAGCATGTCAAATATTCCAACCGTGATGAACTCGTCCCCCGATGTGATTTCCAATCACAAGTGGGCGGGACTTCAGACGTGTTGCTTTTTGTTTAGAAATGAGGTCAGAGAATTGTTAGCGCTGCGCCGCTAACAGCGTGCGCGGTCAGCTTCATCTCATTTCCATCAATTCTTGGGGGAAAACAGATCCACACGTTTCGGTCATGACATGCACATCAAGGAAGAGGAGGAGCTTATGCTGCTGGGCTCTTCTTCTACCATCCATTGTTCGCAGCGGGGTACACCCCGGACTGGTCGGCTACGAATCACAAGGCACATATAGACAAACAACCATTCACACTCACATTCATACCTATGGACAATTTGGAGTGGCTAATTAACCTAGCATGTTTTTGGAATGTGGGAGGAAACCGGAGTAGCCGGAGAAATATCGGGTACTAAGAGAGAACCATGGGGGTGTTATGTCATGTCTAGAGGGCTCTAATATGTATTTAGAAGGTGGTAAACAGGTTTTCTATGTCTTATTTTGTCTTATTTTGCCTACTATATTGGGTAATAGAAGTGTGAAGGCGACTATAGGGGTGTTACCTCATGTCTAGAGGACTCTAATATGTATTTAGAAGGTGGTAAACAGGTTTTCTATGTCTTATTTTGCCTACTATATTGGGTAATAGGAGTGTGAAGGCGACTATAGGGGTGTTACCTCATGTCTAGAGGACTCTAATATGTATTTAGAAGGTGGTAAACAGGTTTTCTATGTCTTATTTTGCCTACTATATTGGGTAATAGGAGTGTGAAGGTGACTATAGGGGTGTTACCTCATGTCTAGAGGACTCTAATATGTATTTAGAAGGTGGTAAACTGGCTTTCTATGTCTTATTTTGCCTACTCTATTGGGTAATAGGAATGTGAAGGTGACTATAGGGGTGTTATTTCATGCCTAGAGGACTCTAATATGTATTTAGAAGGTGGTAAACTGGTTTTCTATGTCTTATTTTGTCTTATTTTGCCTACTCTATTGGGTAATAGGAATGTGAAGGTGACTATAGGGGTGTTATCTCATGTGTAGAGGGCTCTAATATGTATTTAGAAGGTGGTAAACAGGTTTTTTCTATGTCTTATTTTGTCTTATTTTGCCTAGTCTATAGGGTAATAGAAGTGTGAAGGTGACTATAGGGGTGTTATTTCATGTCAAGAGGGCTCTAATATGTATTTAGAAGTTGGTAAACAGGTTTACTATGTCTTATTTTTTATTATTTTGCCTACTATATTGGGTAATAGGAGTGTGAATGTGACTATAGGGGTGTTATCTCATGTCTAGAGGACTCTAATATGTATTTAGAAGGTGGTAAACAGGTTTTCTATGTCTTATTTTGTCTACTCTATAGGGGAATAGGTGTGTGAAGGTGACTATAGGGGTGTTATTTCATGTCTAGAGGGCTCTAATATGTATTTAGAAGGTGTTAAACAGGTTTTCTATGTCTTATTTTGCCTACTCTATTGGGTAATATGAGTGTGAAGGTGACTATAGGGGTGCTATCTCATGTGTAGAGGGCTCTAACACTCTTTAAAAGTATGTTTAGAAGGTTTTCTAACTACTAAAATATTCCATTTGTGTATAAGAAAATTGACTTGTCCTGGTTGGGTATGGAACCTATTAATGAGATCTGATTTTATTTATTTTGACTTTTTTTAAAAACAGTTAAATATGTTTTAATTGAATTTACTTGAATTTTTATGAATATATTTGAAATGACATTGTGTCTTTTGTTGTATTTTTCAATTTTTTACTGTTTTTGTTGTATTGTATCTCTCCAATGTGCAAGAAAGGAGCCCCCGGGCACCAATGGCCCGTGGGATGACCTTTGGACACCCCTTTACACCCCCCCCCCCCCCCCCTTTATAGCTCTTCGTCAGAATGAGCGACCACATCTTATGTCCGCTATTCAGCTAGTTAGCTTCCTTTGTAGCGATGCTCATTTGAAAAATAAGGAGAGTGATGAGAATCAGGAAGTCAAATCCCAACGCGTTGTTTGAACTGCTCTGTTGCGTTTGCCCCATAAAGACGTGCTTGGAATCCTAAGCTGAGGTGGCCTGAAGCTCCACGTTTAGGCCGCAGTGGCCACGCTGACATGATGGACGGGACTGGAAACGTCCAAATAGGATGACGCCAAGAAGTCGTTCCCGTTTGTTCCTGGAAAAGGATGCGACAGGATGTGCTTTTATCCTCCATACCTTCAGCTGCATAATATCCAATAACGAGCACAGCCCTCGTTTGCCCCCGCTTGTCTGAATATTGGCGTGCTTGTGAATGAGCGCGCGTGTGTGTAGTTACAATTCCGAGTCATTTGATGAGCCGCGCTTGATTTTGCGTATTAAAATCCCCCAGCCTGTTACTGTTACTGCTTCACATGAATGACAACGGGCGTCACACGGGCCTCTTTCCTGCTATTTGTGTTATGTATCTGCAAGGACCTGCTGGCTGAAGCTTCCTGTGTATAGCAGAGTGACAGGAAGCAGATGTTGTTCGTCGTATTTTGGGCTCTTTAGACCTGAAATCGTTTAAATAATGACATGATGTCGTCCTATGTCGCAATTCTTAAATTAAAATATTGATACTTTTGATGCTTTCATCAATATGATTTTGTTCAGGTTTTTTTTTTCAATAATTATCCTAAAATAAAATAAAATAAAATAAAATAAAATAAAATAAAATAAAATAAAATAAAATAAAATAAAATAAAATAAAATAAAATAAAATAAAATAAATAATAATAATAAAATAAAGGGCGGCACGGTGGTCTAGTGGTTAGCGCGCAGACCTCACAGCTAGGAGACCAGGGTTCAATTCCACCCTCGGGCACCTCTGTGTGGAGTTTGCATGTTCTCCCCGTGCATGCGTGGGTTTTCTCCGGGTACTCCGGTTTCCTCCCACATTCCAAAAACATGCTAGGTTAATTAGCCACTCCAAATTGTCCATAGGTATGAATGTGAGTGTGAATGGTTGTTTGTGTTATATGTGCCCTGTGATTGGCTGGCCACCAGTCCAGGGTGTACCCCGCCTCACGCCCGACGACAACTGGGATAGGCTCCAGCACCCCCCGCGACCCTCGTGAGGAAAAAGCGGTAATGAATGAATGAATGAAAATAAAATAAAATAAAATAAAATAAAATAAAATAAAATAAAATAAAATAAAATAAAATAAAATAAAATAAAATAAAATAAAATAAAATAAAATAAAATAAAATAAAATAAAATAAAATAAAATAAAATAAAATAAAATAAAATAAAATGGTCCATTCTGGTTTGGAAATAAGAAGAAAATATGAAATAAAAAGGACATTTTAAATGTCAAACTTTAGCATTTTTTTTGCTAGCAAATCAGGTCTACGGGATTTCTGATGCTTATCTAAAATGAAATGAAAGCTCATTTGATTATTCCAAGATTCCTAGAATACAGCTCGTCAAAAAAGTAATTCATATTCACATCAATAACAGCATTCTGTTATGAACTTTATGATATGTTTCATTGGCGGTGAACAGGGTATCAGTACGGAATTAGCACTATATTAGCTGGTGTGTTCAAGAGGCTGACTTCCATGGAGGATATTGGCCGCAGAAAGAAAGACTGACTTCCTGCCACCTTGCCACACTTTCCAATGCTCCATCTTGTGGGTCAACAACCTGACTCCGTCTCCTCCAACGCTAGGAGCTGGGAATAATAGGAATACATACTGGATATGACACTGCCATTGGCATCCATCCACCAGTACAGGATGGATGGATGATGGATGGATGGATGGATGCACATAGGGATGAATGGTTGGATGGATGGATGCATGAACATATGGATGGATGATGGATGGATGCAAACATGGATGGATGGATGGATGGATGGATGCACATAGGGATGAATGGTTGGATGGATGGATGCATGAACATATGGATGGATGATGGATGGATGCACACATGGATGGATGGATGCACATAGGGATGAATGGTTGGATGGATGGATGCATGAACATATGGATGGATGATGGATGAATGATAGATGGATGGACATATGGATGGATAGATGCATGGATGGATGGATGGATGCATGAACATATGGATGGATGATGGATGAATGATAGATGGATGGACATATGGATGGATAGATGCATGGATGGATGGATGGATGCATGAACATATGGATGGATGATGGATGAATGATAGATGGATGGACATATGGATGGATAGATGCATGGATGGATGGGTGGACATATGGATAGATGATTGATGGATGGATGCACAGATGGATGGATTGGTGGATCGATAATGGAAGCGTGGGTGGATGCATGAATGGATGAATGGATGAATGGATGGATGGGTGCACATATGGACGGATTGGTGGATGGATGGATAATGGAAGGGTGGATAGATGCATGTATGGATGGATGGCTGCACATATGGATGGATGGATGCATGCATATATGAATGGGTGGATGGACGGATGGATGCGCATATGGATGAATGGATGCATGCACATATGAATGGGTGGATGGATGGATAATGGAAGGGTGGATAGATGCATGTATGGATGGAAGGATGCACGTATGGCTGGATGGATGCATGCATATATGAATGGGTGGATGGACGGATGGATGCACATATGGATGAATGGATGCATGCACATATGAATGGGTGGATGGATGGATGGATGGGTGATGGATGGATGCACATATGGATGAATGGATGGATGCGTGGATAGGTGGGTGGACATATGGATAGATAATGGATGGATGGATGCACGGATGGATGGGTGGGTGGATGCATGTATAGATGAATGGATGGTTGGGTGCACACATGGATGGATGGATGGATGGATGGATGGCTGGATGGATGGATGCATGGTTGGATGGGTGGACATATGGATAGATGATGGATGGATGGATGGTTGGATGGGTGGGTGGACATATGGATAGATGATGGATGGATGGATGGATGCATGGTTGGATGGGTGGACATATGGATAGATGATGGATGGATGGATGGATGCATGGTTGGATGGGTGGACATATGGATAGATGATGGATGGATGCATGTTTGGATGGGTGGATGGATGTATGTATAGATGAATGGATGGTTGGGTGCACACATGGATGGATGGATGGATGAATGTTTGGATGGGTGGACATATGAATAGATGATGGATGGATGCATGCATGGTTGGATGGGTGGACATATGGATAGATGATGGATGGATGGATGGTTGGGTGCACACATGGATGGATGGATGGATGGATGCATGGTTGGATGGATGGACATATGAATAGATGATGGATGGATGCATGCATGGTTGGATGGGTGGACATATGAATAGATGATGGATGGATGGATGCATGGTTGGATGGATGGACATATGGATGGATAGATGATGGATGGATGCATGGTTGGATGGGTGCACATATGGATAGATGATAGATGGATGGATGGTTGGGTGCACACATGGATGGATGGATGGATGGATGCATGGTTGGATGGGTGGACATATGAATAGATGATGGATGGATGCATGCATGGTTGGATGGGTGGACATATGGATAGATGATGGATGGATGGATGGATGCATGGTTGGATGGGTGGACATATGGATAGATGATGGATGGATGCATGCATGGTTGGATGGGTGGACATATGGATAGATGATGGATGGATGCATGCATGGTTGGATGGGTGGACATATGGATAGATGATGGATGGATGGATGGATGCATGGTTGGATGGGTGGACATATGGATAGATGATGGATGGATGGATGGATGCATGGTTGGATGGGTGGACATATGGATAGATGATGGATGGATGCATGCATGGTTGGATGGGTGGACATATGGATAGATGATGGATGGATGCATGGTTGGATGGGTGCACATATGGATAGATGATAGATGATGCATGGATTGCTGGATGGATGGACATATGGATGGATGATGGATGGATGATGGATGGATGGATGAATGGCATTGCGTTGTAGTGGAGTAGAGGTTCCGGGTGGTGCATTCAGGATCTGACGTCGCTTGCTCTGCCTCCTCCAAATACAGAAGACGTGACGTATAAAATATAAAATATAAAAGTATAAAAGTATAAAAGAAGTATAAAAACCATAGCTGTGAATGCAGAAACAGTCCAATCCCTACCGGTGCTTTCAAGGGTGCTGGGATACTCAGGTGTCAGCAGCAGTACACGCAGGCTCACTGATCACTACTGATCACAATGGCAACACGAGCTGGCGTCTCGGCGACATGACATGGATGAAAGAGGGAGAAGGGGAGATACGGCGGAAGAGACGACATAAGAGGGGGAGGGGGGGGGTGAAAGCGGCCCCCGATAAGGACGTGTGCGGAGGGGAAGGATGCTGCAGACTAGCGGGGGTGCTGTGATTGAAGTACGGGCCAATTAACACGAGGGGCATTGAGCTCCAGCTGCATGCTCCTCTTGGTTCCTCTTGGTTCCTAAGCTCCCCTGGGGGGGGGGGGTATGCAGCTCCATTACTCTGCAAGACAGAACGGGAATGAAGCCGCAGATGACAACGCTGAACACTTCCTCCGCACTGATGTCACTCCAGTGTCACTGGAGAGGTGCAGAGCATTGTGATGGTCTTTCCTTCAATCACAGCAACAATACAGAAACACAAACTGTCCCAAATTCTGTTATTTCCTGGTTACATTTTTTTTTTTTAGAATGACATTATTTCACCTTTTGTACTTATTTTACCCGCATAGAAAATTCGGAACTTCGGTACAGGACAAAAAAAAAAAAAAATCAAAACTCAAAAAAAACAAAACAAACAAACCTTAAACTGTATTATGGAAAGCAGGAAGTGAACAAATGTAAGAGTTAGTGATTGTAAAAGTACCAGATGTTGTTCGTCGTATTTTGGGCTCTTTAGGCCTGAAATCGTTTAAATAATGACATGATGTCGTCCTATGTCGCAATTCTTAAATGAAAATATTGATACTTTTGATGCTTTGATCAATATGATTTTGTACAGTTTTTTTTTAATAATTATCCTGCAAATAAATAAAATAAAATAAAATAAATTAAAATGAAATAAAATAAAATAATAAAATAAAATAAAATAAAATAAAATAAAATAAAATAAAATAAAATAAAATAAAATAAAATAAAATAAAATAAAATAAAATAAAATAAAATAAGGGCGGCACGGCGGTCTAGTGGTTAGCGCGCAGACCTCACAGCTAGGAGACCAGGGTTCAATTCCACCCTCGGCCATCTCTGTGTGGAGTTTGCATGTTCTCCCCGTGCATGCGTGGGTTTTCTCCGGGTACTCCGGTTTCCTCCCACATTCCAAAAACATGCTAGGTTAATTAGCCACTCCAAATTGTCCATAGGTATGAATGTGAGTGTGAATGGTTGTTTGTCTATATGTGCCCTGTGATTGGCTGGCCACCAGTCCAGGTTGTACCCCGCCTCTCGCCCGAAGACAGCTGGGATAGGCTCCAGCACCCCCGCGACCCTCGTGAGGAAAAAGCGGTAGAAAACGAATGAATGAATGAATGAATAGTAGTATTATTATCATTATTTGTATTACTATTATTGTGCTTGTGCTCCTTTTTCCAGGAGTATTTTGTAATATTACTACTATTATTATATTAATATTATTAACAACAATATTAATATAATAGTAGTATTATTATCATTATTGACAACATTATTATTATTATTATTTTGTTATAATAATAATATTACTACCATTATTATATTAATATTATTAACAACAATATTAATATAATAGTAGTATTATTATCATTATTTGTATTACTATTATTGTGCTTGTGCTCCTTTTTCCAGGAGTATTTTGTAATATTACTACCATTATTATATTAATATTATTAACAACAATATTAATATAATAGTAGTATTATTATTATTATTGACAACATTATTATTATTATTATTATTATTATTATTATTATTATTATTATTATTATTATTATTATTATTATTATTATTATTATTATTATTATTATTATTATTATTATTATTATTATTATTATTCAAAAAGTTGTCCCAAGCCATGATGCCAGGTTGTATGTTGAGTTCAAATGAAATATTTGGAAAAAACAGGCGGGCCATATTGAAACACTTGGCGGGCCGGATGTGGCCCCCGGGCCGTAGTTTGCCCACCCCTGCGTTAGACAGTCAAATGAGTTCTTCACTCCAAAACAACACTAGACGCTGACAAATTCCACGCGGGATGCTTCCCACCTTCCACATCTTCCTTCCCTTGCTCCCAACGGCAGCAAAGCTTCAAAGTAGCTCATTTGCCTTCAGCTACGGAAAAGTGGGATCAACTTTTCCAAGCAGCTCGGGCGTCGCTTTGAGACCTGAACACGCCGCCTGCGACGGCTTCCCGCGGATATTAGGGCCCCGTTTACACGACAGGCACCTCGCAGAAGCGGAATTGTGTACACGTCGTCCTGGTCCGAGAGTCTCCGTTGGCGATGTTGGCGGTGTGACGCATTGCAGTTAGCTAGTAAAATGGTTAAAGGTTCGCTCAGGCTGGATTGATGCCACGGCGGCCATGTTTATCGGTTAACACAAAATAAATGTCTGGGTTTAGTTTAGCGTACGCTCCGGTTAGCGTGTTTTAAAGCTGATGTCAAAGAGGTATTTCAAGTCATGAACACTGACCTTAACTGAGGCAAGTGCTTAATATGTCGACTATTTTGGGTAATAGGAGTGTAAGTGTGACTATAGGGGTGCTATTTCACGTCTAGAGGCTCTTATAATAATAAAAAAGCGTATTTAGAAGGTGGTAAACGGGATTCAAGTGCTTAATATGTCGACTATTTTGGGTAATAGAAGTGTAAGGGTGGCTATAGGGGTGCTATTTCACATCTAGAGGCTCTAATAATAATAAAAACACAAAAAATGTCTGGGTTTAGTTTAGCGTACGCTCCGGTTAGCGTGTTTTTAAGCTGGCGTCAAAAAGGTATTTCAAAGTCATGAACACTGACCTTAACTGAGGCAAGTGCTTAATATGTCGACTATTTTGGGTAATAGGAGTGTAAGTGTGACTATAGGGGTGCTATTTCACGTCAATAGGCTCTAATAATAATAAAAAGCGTATTTTGAAGGTGGTAAACGGGATTCAAGTGCTTAATATGTCGACTATTTTGGGTAATAGGAGTGCAAAGGTGACTATAGGGGTGCTATTTCACGTCTAGAGGCTCTGATAATAATAAAAAGCGTATTTAGAAGGTGGTAAACAGAATTCAAGTGCTCAATATGTTGACTATTTTGGGTAATAGGAGTGTAAGGGTGACTATAGGGGTGCTATTTCACGTCAATAGGCTCTAATAATAATAAAAAGCTTATTTAGAAGGTGGTAAACAGGATTTAAGTGCTTAATATGTCGACTATTTTGGGTAATAGGAGTGTAAGTGTGACTATAGGGGTGCTATTTCACGTCAAGAGGCTCTAATAATAATAAAAAGCGTATTCATAGGGTGGTAAATGCGATTTAAGTGCTTAATATGTCGACTATTTTGGGTAATAGGAGTGTAAGGGTGACTATAGGGGTGCTATTTCACGTCAAGAGGCTCTAATAATAATAAAAAGCGTATTTAGAAGGTGGTAAACGGGATTTAAGTGCTTAATATGTCGACTATTTTGGGTAATAGTAGTGTAAGGGTGACTATAGGGCTGCTATTTCACGTCAAGAGGCTCTAATAATAATAAAAAGCGTATTTAGAAGGTGGTAAACAGAATTCAAGTGCTTAATATGTTGACTATTTTGGGTAATAGGAGTGTAAAGGTGACTATAGGGGTGCTATTTCATGTCTAGAGGCTCTAACAATAATAAAAAGCGTATTTATAGGGTGGTAAACGGGATTTAAGTGCTTAATATGTCGACTATTTTGGGTAATAGGAGTGTAAGGGTGACTATAGGGGTGCTATTTCACGTCAAGAGGCTCTAATAATAAAAAACGCGTATTTAGAAGGTGGTAAACGGGATTTAAGTGCTTAATATGTCGACTATTTTGGGTAATAGTAGTGTAAGGGTGACTATAGGGGTGCTATTTCACGTCTAGAGGCTCTAATAATAATAAAAAGCGTATTTAGAAGGTGGTAAACAGGATTCAAGTGCTTAATATGTGGACTATTTTGGGTAATAGGAGTGTAAGGGTGACTATAGGGGTGCTATTTCACTTCTAGAGGCTCTAATAATAATGAAAAGCGTATTTAGAAGGTGGTAAACGGGATTTAAGTGCTTAATATGTCGACTATTTTGGGTAATAGTAGTGTAAGGGTGACTATAGGGGTGCTATTTCACGTCTAGAGGCTCTAATAATAATAAAAAGCGTATTTAGAAGGTGGTAAACGGGATTCAAGTGCTTAATATGTCGACTATTTTGGGTAATAGGAGTGCAAGTGTGGCTATAGGGGTGCTATTTCATGTCTAGAGGCTCTAATAATAATAAAAAGCGTATTTATAGGGTGGTAAATGCGATTTAAGTGCTTAATATGTCGACTATTTTGGGTAATAGGAGTGTAAGGGTGACTATAGGGGTGCTATTTCACGTCAATAGGCTCTAATAATAATAAAAAGCGTATTTAGAAGGTGGTAAACAGAATTCAAGTGCTTAATATGTCTACTATTTTGGGTAATAGGAGTGTAAGGGTGACTATAGGGGTGCTATTTCACGTCAAGAGGCTCTAATAATAAAAAACGCGTATTTAGAAGGTGGTAAATGCGATTTAAGTGCTTAATATGTCGACTATTTTGGGTAATAGGAGTGTAAGGGTGACTATAGGGGTGCTATTTCACGTCAAGAGGCTCTAATAATAATAAAAAGCGTATTTAGAAGGTGGTAAACGGGATTTAAGTGCTTAATATGTCGACTATTTTGGGTAATAGTAGTGTAAGGGTGACTATAGGGGTGCTATTTCACGTCAAGAGGCTCTAATAATAATAAAAAGCGTATTTAGAAGGTGGTAAACAGAATTCAAGTGCTTAATATGTTGACTATTTTGGGTAATAGGAGTGTAAAGGTGACTATAGGGGTGCTATTTCATGTCTAGAGGCTCTAACAATAATAAAAAGCGTATTTATAGGGTGGTAAACGGGATTTAAGTGCTTAATATGTCGACTATTTTGGGTAATAGGAGTGTAAGGGTGACTATAGGGGTGCTATTTCACGTCAAGAGGCTCTAATAATAAAAAACGCGTATTTAGAAGGTGGTAAACGGGATTTAAGTGCTTAATATGTCGACTATTTTGGGTAATAGTAGTGTAAGGGTGACTATAGGGGTGCTATTTCACGTCTAGAGGCTCTAATAATAATAAAAAGCGTATTTAGAAGGTGGTAAACAGGATTCAAGTGCTTAATATGTGGACTATTTTGGGTAATAGGAGTGTAAGGGTGACTATAGGGGTGCTATTTCACTTCTAGAGGCTCTAATAATAATGAAAAGCGTATTTAGAAGGTGGTAAACGGGATTTAAGTGCTTAATATGTCGACTATTTTGGGTAATAGTAGTGTAAGGGTGACTATAGGGGTGCTATTTCACGTCTAGAGGCTCTAATAATAATAAAAAGCGTATTTAGAAGGTGGTAAACGGGATTCAAGTGCTTAATATGTCGACTATTTTGGGTAATAGGAGTGCAAGTGTGGCTATAGGGGTGCTATTTCATGTCTAGAGGCTCTAATAATAATAAAAAGCGTATTTAGAAGGTGGTAAACAGGATTCAAGTGCTTAATATGTCGACTATTTTGGGTAATAGGAGTGTAAGGGTGACTATAGGGGTGCTATTTCACGTCAAGAGGCTCTAATAATAATAAAAAGCGTATTCATAGGGTGGTAAACGGGATTTAAGTGCTTAATATGTCGACTATTTTGGGTAATAGGAGTGTAAAGGTGACTATAGGGGTGCTATTTCACGTCTAGAGGCTCTAATAATAATAAAAAGCGTATTTCGAAGGTGGTAAACAGGATTCAAGTGCTTAATATGTCGACTATTTGGGGTAATAGGAGTGTAAGTGTGACTATAGGGGTGCTATTTCATGTCTAGAGGCTCTAATAATAATAAAAAGCGTATTTAGAAGGTGGTAAACAGGATTCAAGTGCTTAATATGTCGACTATTTTGGGTAATAGGAGTGTAAGTGTGACTATAGGGGTGCTATTTCACGTCAAGAGGCTCTAATAATAATAAAAAGCGTATTTAGAAGGTGGTAAACAGAATTCAAGTGCTTAATATGTCGACTATTTTGGGTAATAGGAGTGTAAGTGTGACTATAGGGGTGCTATTTCACGTCAAGAGGCTCTAATAATAATAAAAAGCGTATTTAGAAGGTGGTAAACAGGATTCAAGTGCTTAATATGTCGACTATTTTGGGTAATAGGAGTGTAAGTGTGACTATAGGGGTGCTATTTCACGTCTAGAGGCTCTAATAATAATAAAAAGCGTATTTAGAAGGTGGTAAACGGGATTCAAGTGCTTAATATGTCGACCATTTTGGGTAATAGGAGTGCAAAGGTGACTGTAGGGGTGCTATTTCACATCAAGAGGCTCTAATAATAATAAAAAGCGTATTTAGAAGGTGGTAAACAGGATTCAAGTGCTTAATATGTCGACCATTTTGGGTAATAGGAGTGCAAAGGTGACTGTAGGGGTGCTATTTCACGTCAAGAGGCTCTAATAATAATAACAAGCATATTTAGAAGGTGGTAAACAGAATTCAAGTGCTTAATATGTCGACTATTTTGGGTAATAGGAGTGCAAGGGTGGCTATAGGGGTGCTATTGCACGTCTAGAGGCTCTAATAATAATAAAAAGCGTATTTAGAAGGTGGTAAACGGGATTTAAGTGCTTAATATGCCGACTATTTTGGGTAATAGGAGTGTAAAGGTGACTATAGGGGTGCTATTTCACGTCTAGAGGCTCTAATAATAATAAAAAGCGTATTTCGAAGGTGGTAAACAGGATTCAAGTGCTTAATATGTCAACTATTTTGGGTAATAGGAGTGTAAGTGTGGCTATAGGGGTGCTACTTCACGTCTAGAGGCTCTAATAATAATAAAAAGCGTATTTATAGGGTGGTAAATGCGATTTAAGTGCTTAATATGTCGACTATTTTGGGTAATAGGAGTGTAAAGGTGACTATAGGGGTGTTATTTCATGCCTAGGGGGCTCTAATAATGTTAAAAACCATATGTAGAAGGTCACGTCAAGAAGGACTGTGCAGAAAAGCCAAAGACTACCAAGGATGTGGAAAAAAAAATGCTTCTGAAAGATCTCCACTTACACGGCAGCGTTTGAACAGCGATACCATCAGGAGTGGATGCACCGTGTCATCCATCACAAGTTTCCACCAGCTGATGGAAATCACGCAAAACTTGAAGGTCACGTTTGCAGCCCTTTGCCAAGTGATATTTGTTATCCTATTTATCTTTCATAAGAGGCAGCTGGAGCGGGGAAATGTGAACATTTGCATTGCAACAAAGGATTCACTGGAGGCAGAGAGTCAAGTGAAACAATAACGCTTCAACCTCCGCTCGCTCTTCTCCGGCTGTGTTTGCTTTGCATTGTTCTGCTCCGTGTGGAACCATGTTCCACATCGGATTTGCTGCAGCCGCCGTTTCCTTGATTGCGGATCTCCTCACGGAGCTGGGATGGCGAGCTCCTCGCGGGCACATAGTAGGGCAATCATGCACAGCATGGAAGCTATAACTCATATGCTCTAACAACCAACCTTGAAACTACGTATGGTTTAGTGTTTCTCAAGCACAATTAGACATTTTGTGCTTCGAAAATTGATTCTCAGAAGAAAATATCCGTGAATATATACGTGAATAACAATGAAAAAAAAACAACACTGACAATTACGTGTGTACCTGAAAGGCACACGGCGCGAGGAGACCGGAGCAGGAAGTAGACGCCGTGAAGTTGTTTTGTGTGCGTCACATGAAGACATATAAGTCATTTTAATGTATATATGTATAATGTATGCTGTCCAGAGGAGCGTGGCTTTATCCAAAAAGGTTGTGTGTGGTGTTGAGTGAAATATTGGCCACTTTATACTCAACTAGCAGGATTAAAACTAGAAGCGACTGGAGCAGTGCAGGTATGGTTTTTATCGTCATATACAATGCTACCTTGGCGTAAGAGTGGCCCAACTAACCAGTGTTTTTGACAATATTACATCTCTTTGATGATTTTTGCATTAAACTGCCAGCTAAAATTGGAGTTACAGCTACTATTAAACGGGCTGTCAATGTGATGACCGTGGCTGAAGTGCAGTGTTATGCTAGCGTTATGCTAGCGTTAGCCATTTAGCATGGAACTACCACAACGGTGCACTCAAATAGCACTCAAAGTCATCAAATCTTACCTTTATGCATTCGTACATAGTATCGGCATTCGGGAGGAAGTATGAGTTGAAAGAAAAAGGAGGGAAATACATCCAAATACATCCATACGGCTCTCTTTGCATCGGAGAACGGTGCTTCGGTGCGTTCAATGACCGTCGAAAATCGCAAACGGGATTTAAAAAGTCAAAAACTGTGGAAATCTGTATTTCCATTTGTACAGTTCACAAAGGAAAGCTGCATTGAGGCAAATGTTTAATAATAATCCTTTCTGAATGTTCGTAAATAGGCGTTTTTACTCACAAACATTTACAATTTAAAACCATTATCATAAATAAATTTTATTTTGAGTTGACACTGTCATAAAAAAAATTGTGTCAGCGTGAGAGGTCTCACTGTATTTGCCGAACATTTGTAATGTGCTAATAATAAAGAAAAATAGTCATCCAAAAATATGCTTGCTGACTGTATTGCAAATACTAGCCTACTACTACTACTACTAGTAGTACTAATAATCATTCATTCATTTTCTACCGCTTATCCTCACGAGGGTTGCAGGGGGTGCTGGAGCCTATCCCAGCTGTCTTGGGGCGAGAGGCGGGGTACACCCTGGACTGGTGGCCAGCCAATCACATGACACATATACGTAGACAAACAACCATTCACACTCTCATTCATACCTATGGACAATTTGGAGTCGCTAATTAACCTAGCATGTTTTTTTTTTTTTTTACTTCTAAGGGCCAGTGGCGTCATTAGGCCTATTTTAAAATGTTCTTAAGCCCCCCCTAAATAATTTGATATTTTTTATTGATTTTTTTTTTTACAAAAAAAATGTCTGACAAATTTTATATAATAGGGCAAAAGCAGGCTAATACTAGTAGTACTAATAATCATTCATTCATTTTCACGAGGGTCGCGGGGGTGCTGGAGCCTATCCCAGCTGTCTTCGGGTCAAAGGCAGGGTGGGGTACACCCCGGACTGGTGGCCAGCCAATCACAGGGCACATATAGACAAACAACCATTCACACTCACATTCATACCTATGGACAATTTGGAGTTGCTAATTAACCTTGCATTTTATTTTTTTTGAGAAAACACGGAGAAAACTCACGCATGCACAGGGAGAACATGCAGAGATGGGGTGGAATTGAACCCGGGTCTTTTAGCTGCGAGGTCTGTGGGCTAACCACTCTAGTCAATGACTAACTAAATACACTTGTAATGATTACATTTGTATGTCTATTTTGTGAATACAAAAGGAGGTAATGCTGTTAAAATACATAAGTATGATCATGTACATGACTACAATATGAATTCTGTGTACAAATGGCTTTTGGGGAGTATTGAACACGTGTACGTGGAAGAGAATGGACACTACTGGCATCGATACAGGAAACAGACGCCGGCTTCACTTTTTTTCTTCTTTGTACAACTCCATGCGAAATATCTGCTGCGTTCAGGGAGCCAGAGGACATCCTCGCTGCGGCGTATTCTGGATTCACGCGCTGCGGCGTCTCCAGAGAGTGAAATACTGTGACAAGCGTAACGGTTAATGGCTCGCAGTACAGGGATATATCTTCTTCAAATTGTACCATGTAGCGTATTTTCCTGTCACAACCTCCTTTGTTGGGCGGCACGGCGGTCGAGTGGTTAGCACGCAGACCTCACAGCTAGGAGATCAGGGTTCAATTCCACCCTCGGCTATCTCTGTGTGGAGTCACATTCCAAAAACATGCTAGGTTAATTAGCCACTCCAAATTGTCCATAGGTATGAATGTGAGTGTGAATGGTTGTTTGTCTATATGTGCCCTGTGATTGGATGCCGACCAGTCCGGGGTGTAAACCGGGATAGGCTCCAGCACCCCCGCGACCCTGGTGAGGATAAGCGGTAGAAAATGAATGAAAGTTTAAATACATATTTGTTTTAAGTGATGGTTAGTAGGCTAGTATTAGCCTGCTTATTGGCTTGCTTATTAGCCTGCTTTAGCCCTATTATATAAAATTTGTCAGACATTTTTTTTTTGTAAAAAAATAAAAAATCAATAAAAAATATGAAATTATTTAGGGGGGCTTAAGAACATTTTAAAATAGGCCTAATGACGCCACTGGCCCTTACAAGTAAAAAAAAAACAAAAAAACATGCTAGGTTAATTAGCGACTCCAAATTGTCCATAGGTATGAATGTGAGTGTGAATGGTTGTTTGTCTATATGTGCCCTGTGATTGGCTGGCCACCAGTCCAGGGTGTACCCCACCCTGCCTTTGGCCCGAAGACAGCTGGGATAGGCTCCAGCAACCCCGCGACCCTCGTGAAAATGAATGAATGAATATTAGTACTACTAGTATTAGCCTGCTTTTGCCCTATTATATAAAATTTGTCAGACATTTTTTTTTGTAAAAAAAAAAAAAAAAATCAATAAAAAATATCAAATTATTCAGGGGGGCTTAAGAACATTTTAAAATAGGCCTAATGACGTCACTGGCTCTTAGAAGTAAAAAAAAAAAAAAAACATGCTAGGTTAATTAGCCACTCCAAATTGTCCATAGGTATGAATGTGAGTGTGAATGGTTGTTTGTCTATATGTGCCCTGTGATTGGCTGGCCACCAGTCCAGGGTGTACCCCACCCTGCCTTTGACCCGAAGACAGCTGGGATAGGCTCCAGCACCCCCCGCGACTCTTGTGAGGAAAAAGCGGTAGAAAATGAATGAATGAATGAATGAATGAATGAACCTCCTTTGTTATCACATGCTTCCTTTCTTTCCCGGACGCCTCGCTATCTCGTCACCATCGGAATATGCGGTATATTTATTTAGGCGGGATGCGTATTTATATAATCAATAGCTCTTGTTTGTCTCTTCGAACCTCACATTTTGTGCCATCCGATTTCTAGCGAGGTCATAGCATCGGAGAAGATGGAGCTACTTTAAACGGGAAGGACCCTTGCTAATCAGTGCAATTGTGTACAGTGGGAAGCGGTGATGGCGTTCCGAGGAACGGAGGAACGGAGGAAGGGAAAAAACGGAGGCAGGCCGGTTGGTGACACAAGTAAATTGAAAGCCACGCGAGTGGCACGTATTAACCCTGCTAGCTTGCTGCTGGTCATTATCTTCACGCGTGGTTGTTACTGTGTGTATTAACCCTGCTATCTGCTTATCATTAAGCATCTCTACAGTGTGCGTATCTTGTGTGTGTGTGTGTGTGTGTGTGTGTGTGTGTGTGTGTGCGCGCTCGCAGCTGTGAGGGCGATGGTGTTTACAGTGATCTTAATTGTCATTATTATTCATGCGGCACAATACCCACCTACGCCCCCCCCATCTTTGTCTATGCCTGCTATTAACTCCCTCGCCCTCCTTGCTTCCCTGGAAGGGTCCGCTTCTATTTTTCCTCCCCCCCTACCCCGCCCCGCCCCTCATCGTCTTCCTTCTCAGCCCGCAGCCTAAATAGCAGCAAATTCAATCCCCAGCTCCAGTATGCCCAGTAACACGTTGCCTTACATTGTTGCCTTTTTGATCAACTATGCACGTATTGAATGACTCAAAATGGGTACTGGACCCTCTCGAATATCTTTTGATATCATTTATGGATGTTTCCTAAGCCGTGATACATAATCTTGATGTGACACATAACATAAACACACGTCTATCTTTTCTACACATGTATGGTCATGTCACCTCATACTTTGGTACGTGATAAAAAAATACAATTACAAAATTAAAAAAAAATTACTTAACCTATATTATGAAAGCAGGAAGTGAACAAATGTAACAGTTCCTGATTGTAAAAGTACCAGATGGAGGGGTAGGATTTAATAAGCTTTGCTTCTTCCTACTCCTTTTGGACATGTGGAACTGGGAACTGATGATGGGATGCACTCAATTGGAATCTGATTAAAAATAAATTAAAATTAAAATTAAAATTAAAATTAAAATTAAAATTAAAATTAAAATTAAAATTAAAATTAAAATTAAAATTAAAATTAAAATTAAAATTAAAATTAAAATTAAAATTTATAAAATACATCAAAAAACAAAACTTAAATTATATTATGAAAGCAGGAAGTGAACAAATGTAACAGTTCCTGATTGTAAAAGTACCAGATGGAGGGGTAGGATTTAATAAGCTTTGCTTCTTCCTACTCCTTTTGGACGTGTGGAACTGTGAACTGATGATGGGATGCACTCAATTGGAATCTGATTAAAATTAAAATTAAAATTAAAATTAAAATTAAAATTAAAATTAAAATTAAAATTAAAATTAAAATTAAAATTAAAATTAAAATTAAAATTAAAATTAAAATTAAAATTAAAAATTTTAACCTCCTACTTCAGTACGTGACAAAAATTACAAAAATTAAAATAAATATTTTTAATTTTTAATTGTTTTAAAAAAAATATTTAAAAAATTAATAATATTTTTTATAATATTTTTACAAAAAATTAAAATTAAAATTAAAATTTATAAAATACATAAAAAACAAAAAACAAAACTTCAATTATATTATGAAAGCAGGAAGTGAACAAATGTAAGAGTTAGTGATTGTAAAAGATTGTAAAAAAAATTACAAAAAATTAAAATAATATTTTTAATTTTTAATTGTTTTTAAAAAATATTTAAAAAATTAATAATATTTGTTATAATATTTTTACAAAAAAATTAAAATTAAAATTTATAAAATACATAAAAAAACAAAAAACAAAACTTCAATTATATTATGAAAGCAGGAAGTGAACAAATGTAACAGTTGGTGATTGTAAAAGTACCAGATGGAGGGGTAGGATTTAATAAGCTTTGCTTCTTCCTACTCCTTATTTGGGACTAACTTCATCACTGGTTTCTTCTCTCCTTCTGTCTTGCAGGCACCCTGTCTTTGTGCCGTACATATCCGCCTCCCCCCCTCGGCAGGTTGCCATGGTGGCCATACCTACTCTCTCTCTCCTCCTGGTCCTGGCAGAGTGGAGAGGCCCGGCGGACGCCTCCCCCCACCTGCTGCTGCGGCCCAGCCCGAGAGAGCGTGAGGCGGGGACAATGATGAACTTCAACATCGCCGTGATCCACGCCGGCGCGATGGTGCAGGCGGAGGCGGCGGCGGCGGCCGGGTCCGGGGGACGGGTGCTCTATCCTGGCTTCGGCCGGGTGTACGGCTCCCTGGGGGAGAGCGTGGTCACCCAGTGGGGCTCTGCCAACGTCATCTGGCTACAGGTTGGAGAACGTCACTCTTCCCCGGAAGCTTCCGGGTCTGCTTTTGACACACTAACCCCCGTCTTACGTCACTTCCTCCCCCCCCCCGCCGTCCCCAAGGTGAACGACAGCAGCCCTAAGACGGTGCTGTCCCAGCTGTGTGAGCTGCTGGCTGCGCGGCCCCTACAGGGTCTGGTTTATGAAGAGGGGAGCCCCACCCGCACGGCCTGGGGTCCTCTGGCCCCCATGCTGGAGTTTGTGTCTGCGCAAACGGGACTGCCCATAGTGGCTGTAGGAGGGGGAGCGGGGCTGGGGCGGATGCCACAGGTAGGAGGAGGGAGGTTGGGGGGCGGGTGGGGGTTCAAGGGTCCACAAGTCCAGGACTACTGCCGCCTGGGGTGAAGCGCAGTAACGTCCCTTCATTTGCTAGTCATCAGGCTACTTCCTGGTTCCGGCTTTTCCACGGCACGGCTCTGACTCAGCTCAGCTCCACCTGGATCAATCTGGCAAAATCACCAAAGGGACAGCTTTATCCCAGGGGAGACTGAGGGCGCGTTGCAGTCGTGTACTGAAATACTGTAATACTTGTGTAGTACTTTGTGTTGAACTGAGACGGTACCGTGCAGTGGAAAAGGAACAAAACACCATGATTCATCATCATCCGAATATCATATCCATACTACAGGTGGGGGGGACATGTACGTGGCCCCCCGGCGCATTCTAAAAATAGAATTTAACAAGAAAACCAAGACACAAAAAAACAGCAAAATGCAGTAATTTTACAAGAGTAAAGAGAAAAAATATGAAATCATGTGATTTGACTACAGTTGAAATATGAAATCGATACTTTTTAATGAAAAGTTGTCATATTATTATTTAAAAACCAAAACAATGGAACAGAATCATGTCATTTTGGAAAATGAGGTTGCAGAAAAAGTTATAACCTTATGACAATAAAAGTCCAAATTTGATGGCAATAAAGTCACAATTGAAAATGTACAGAAATAAATTTTAAGAAAAAAACAGCAGAAAATGGCTGTAATTCCATGAGAATTAAGTCTAAATATTACGAGAAAAATGTTGCCAGAGCGCAATTTTACAAGGATTAAATAAATGAAAAATAATTTTAGAAAAAAAAAAAAATTTAAGGTTGGAATGTTATGAGAAACCAACAAATAAAGTTGTCATTTTTGAAAAATTATATAAATATATTATATATACATAAATTATATAAATTTACTATATTAACTATATTATATTATGTAAATATAAAAATATTGTTGAAAAAAAGTTTGGTGTTTTAATTTGTAATATTTTGTAAGGATTAAATAAATGAAAAATAATTTTAGAAAACAAATATTTTTTTTAGGTTGTAATGTTATGAGAAACCAACAAATAAAGTTGTCATTTTTGAAAAATTATATAAATATATTATATATACATAAATTATATAAATTTACTATATTAACTATATTATATTATGTAAATATAAAAATATTGTTGAAAAAAAAGTTTGGTGTTTTAATTTGTAATATTTTGTAAGGATTAAATAAATGAAAAATAATTTTAGAAAACAAATATTTTTTTTAGGTTGTAATGTTATGAGAAACCAACAAATAAAGTTGTCATTTTTGAAAAATTATATAAATATATTATATATACATAAATTATATAAATTTACTATATTAACTATATTATATTATGTAAATATAAAAATATTGTTGAAAAAAAGTTTGGTGTTTTAATTTGTAATATTTTGTAAGGATTAAATAAATGAAAAATAATTTTAGACAACAAATATATTTTTTTAGGTTGTAATGTTATGAGAAACCAACAAATAAAGTTGTCATTTTTGAAAAATTATATAAATATATTATATATACATAAATTATATAAATTTACTATATTAACTATATTATATTATGTAAATATAAAAATATTGTTGAAAAAAAGTTTGGTGTTTTAATTTGTAATATTTTGTAAGGATTAAATAAATGAAAAATAATTTTAGACAACAAATATATTTTTTTAGGTTGTAATGTTATGAGAAACCAACAAATAAAGTTGTCATTTTTGAAAAATTATATAAATATATTATATATACATAAATTATATAAATTTACTATATTAACTATATTATATTATGTAAATATAAAAATATTGTTGAAAAAAAAGTTTGGTGTTTTAATTTGTAATATTTTGTAAGGATTAAATAAGTGAAAAATAATTTTAGACAACAAATATATTTTTTTAGGTTGTAATGTTATGAGAAACCAACAAATAAAGTTGTCATTTTTGAAAAATTATATAAATATAAAAATATAATATATATACGTAAATTTTAATTTATATAATCATATATAAATTATATAAATATATTATGTAAATATAAAAATATTGTTGAAAAAAAGTTTGGTGTTTTAATTTGGAACATTTTGTTGGAGTCAAGTATAGCCACTAACTAACAACTAACCACTTCCACATGAAATGGGAGGAAAATGTTTCGGTTGTGTGGGACATGGCTGACTTCAGGACTTCATGTCGTGTTAAGGTAATTCATGTAAGCTAATCTATCAAAGTCTTTATAGCCCCCTAGTAACTACAATACTACATATCACTAATATATACAGTATATACTCTACTGTACTATAATAATACACCATAGTCTGCCACCAAATAGCCTCGTTGTCTGCCTACATGAAGCTTCGCCACTGCGGCCCTTTTGCTGAACATCTTGGAAAGCCGCCGTGGCCCTGCCTCGTCCTCCCGGGAACGTTCTAGAAAACACCTCACAGGAGAACACGAGCAACAATCCAAGATGTTTGAGCCCTGCAGCCTCACCGGCTCCATGAATACTTCAAGACCGCAGTTGGTGGGGGGAGCGAGTTGAAAGTCTGCTTTAGTGCAGGGGTGACCATTTGTGGCTCACAACTGGTTTTTACTGGCCCTCGGCACATTATGATCATATAATTAAACAGGAAAAGTAAAAATAATAATAATGAAAAACATTTTACATAAATGAAGTCAAAATATGAAGAGAAAAATGCAATCAAAAGAAATAAAATGAGAATGAAGAAATATTATTTGAATAAGAGCTACAATACACAAAAGTATTTTATATTTTACTGTATTTTATTATTTTAACAAGCTATAAAAATAATAACAAGAATAAAAAAGAAGTTTGGGATTGTTCAAAACGCTCGGTTTCAAAAGGCGTGGTAAAACCGTTCCTTTGTGATGTCACAGAGGGGCGGACTTCCTTATATGGTTCAGTTGGGTCATTTTACAAGAATAAAACATCATTTTAGGTCAAACATGTTTTTTATTGGTTGTAATGTTATGAGAAAATAATCAAATAAAGTTACATTGAAGAAAAAAAATTAATTATAATATTATGGGAAAAAATATAAAAAATAAAATATAGAATAAAATAATAAAATATATATATAAAGATTAAAAAATATAAAAATAAAGCTTTTTTCCCCTCTTAATATTTGGACCTGCTGTTTTTTTTCTTTATTTTTTATTTTCCAATTGTTTCAACATTCTTCTTGTAAATGTTCTTCCCTTTATTCCCGTAGTATATGACTTTGTTCCTATAATATTCAAACTTTTTCCAACCTAATTTTCCAACCATGACAACTGTAATTTGTTTAGTTTCTTATATTACAACCTTGGGAAAAAAAAAAAATCTTTTTTCTTTGGCATTTCTTTTGGGGTTTCTAACCGACTCTCCCGCTGCTCTCTTTGCCCCCCAACCAGGAATCAGGTTCCATCTTTCTCCAGTTCAGCTCCTCCACCGCCCTCCAGCTGGAGGTGATATTCGAGGTGCTGGAGGAGTACGACTGGACGGCCTTCTCTGTGGTGTCCACGCGTCACCACGGCTACCAGGAGTTCCTGTCGGTGGTGGAGGGCCTGACGGACGGCTCCTTCATCGGCTGGGAGAAGAAGAGCGTGGTCATCCTGAACGTGACTGACGACCCCGGGGGTGCACGCACGCGTAGGCTGCTGAAGGAGAACGAGGCGCAGGTGAGAGCAGGGGGGAGGGAGGGAAGGGAAAAGGGGGGGAGGAAAGGGGAGGAAGCGCAGCGAGTATCATTGCAAGGGGGGGCTCCCCCGGCTTTTTCCTTCCTTCTTCGTCTCACCCTCGGTCCCTCCGCATCTCTCTCTCTCCCCTCTCTCCTCTATCCCTCTGTTCTTCTCTCCCTTCACCATCCAACACGCTCACAGTTCAATGGTGCAACCAAAACCATAAGTCACTTGGAACAATCCTGGCATGGAGAGTTATGGACTGCATGATCGTAAAGACTTGACACGCATAGTAAGAGAAAATAAGACAAATAAGACATATAAGACATGCCTGTTTACCACTTCCTAAATACACTTTTTAACATCATTAGAGCCCTCTACACATGAAATAACACCCCTATAGTCACCTTTGCACGCCTATTACCAAATATGATGGACTTTATATGAGAAAAAAAGACATTTAAGTTTGCTGTTTTCTAAAAAAATTTTTAAAACATAATTAGAGCCTTCTAACCATGAAATAGCACCCCTACAGTCATTTCTACACACCTTTGACCCAATATAGTGGACTTTATATGAGGAATTAAGACATATAAGACATATAAAACCTGTTTACCACCTTCTAAATATGCTTTTTAACATAATTAGAGCCCTCTAGATATGAAATAACACCCCTATAGTCACCTTTGCATGCCTATTACCCAATATGGTGGACTTTATATGAGGAAATAAGACATAGAAAAGCTGTTTGCCACTGTCTAAAAGTTTTTTAAACATTATTAGAGCCCTCTAGACAAGAAATAGCACCCCTACAGTCACTGTTACACTCCTTTTACCCGATATGGTGGACTGTATATGCGGAATTAAGACATATAAAAACCTGTTTACCACCTTCTAAATATGCTTTTTAACATAATTAGAGCCCTCTAGACATGAAATAACACCCCTACAGTCACCTTTGCACGCCTATTACCCAATATGGTGGACTTTATATGAGGAATTAGGACATATAAGACATAGAAAAGCTGTTTGCTACTTTCTAATATATATTTTTAACATAATTAGAGCCCTCGAGACATGAAATAGCACCCCTACAGTCACTTTTACACTCCTTTTACCCAATATGGTGGACTTTATATGAGGAATTAAGACATATAAGACATATAAAACCTGTTTACCACCTTCTAAATATGCTTTTTAACATAATTAGAGCCCTCTCTACATGAAATAACACCCCTATAGTCACCTTTGCATGCCTATTACCCAATATGGTGGACTTTATATGAGGAAATAAGACATAGAAAAGCTGTTTGCCACTTTCTAAAAGTTTTTTAAACATTATTAGAGCCCTCTAGACATGAAATAGCACCCCTACAGTCACTTTTACACTCCTTTGACCCAATATAGTGGACTTTATATGAGGAATTAAGACATATAAGACATATAAAACCTGTTTACCACCTTCTAAATATACTTTTAAACATAATTAGAGCCCTCTAGACATGAAATAACACCCCTATAGTCACCTTTGCATGCCTATTACCCAATATGGTGGACTTTATATGAGAAAATAAGACATATAAGACATAGAAAAGATGTTTGCCACTTTCTAAATTTTTTTCAAACATTATTAGAGCCCTCTAGACATGAAATAACACCCCTATAGTCACTCCAAAGGTAGGAACGCACAGTGGTGGTTAGCATGTTGGTGGTTAGCATGTTGGCCACACATGTGGAGTCGCCATGTTTTCCCCGTGTGGGTATCTGGCTTCCTCCCACACTCCCAACATCATGCATGTTAGGATGTTAGGTTCATTGGCAACTCCTGATTTTTCCCGAGGTAGGAACGTGGCTCTTTGTGTATACGTACCCTGCCATTGGCTGCTGGCGAGCAGTCCTGGTGAGGACAAGCGGCATTGAACATGGACGGGTACTCGTGTCTGTTAACGCCTTGACTAAGTCAGCCCTGCTACTGTGAGCTAAATTAAAAAAAGAAAGCAGTTAGCATGTCGTTATGCTAACTGGAGATGTAGGAATGGAAAACCAGCAGCCAAAAGCTGGTCCTTCCGTGGTTTTCCAGTTGGAAACGTGAGCATGGAAACGCGGAATCAAAATAAAACCATTTGAATTTGGTCACATGGTCTTGTCCGAGACAACAAACATTCAAATAAAAAAAAAAAAAACAAAGACAAAATGCGGTGCGGAGGGAAGCACTGTCATCCGGGAGAAAATTCCTGCTCCTCCACATTGATGAGAGGAGCCAGAGGAGGTGCCTCCCTCCCAGACGCCTCCCCCCATGGTCAGGGCACGTCCGACTGCTAGGAGGCCTCACGGAAGACCCAGGACACACTACGTCTCCCAACTGGCCTGGGAGCATGGGGTGGACGGATGGAAATCCGGTCTTCACTTCCACCTCGGATATGTGGCGGAAGTTGGACGGACGGAATCTCCCAAGAAAAAGCGACGCCATCACCACGGAAGTGAAAACAATCCGCATCAAAACACCCGCCCACCGATTTTTGCCTCGCAAACGCTCAACTTAAGGATGAAATGGATCGGGTCATGGGTCATGGATTCGGAGCGCTGTTGGGAAGGGGGAAGCAGGAAGTGATATCAAAGCTGCTGACAAACGTTACACTTCACTTCCTGGACTCATCCTTTACCTTTTCAAACTACTTCCACACTTTGGATGTTTTTTTTTTTTTTTCATAGCCATCAATGTCAGCCTCCCTAGCATTCAGAGCTAGCGCTCACCTCAGATGCTCTGGATTGTTCCAGCCAAGCAGATGATTTTATTCACGCCAGGTAAGTGTTTGTCTTCTGTTAAACACGCACCTCATTTTCTATTCTCTATCAACGCAAATATGCTGTTTTTGGATGTTTTTCACAAAGACTCAATGATATTGACATTTTTTTTATTGACATGGTTCCACAGTGAGATTACACAGTGGAACAATGTGAACAATGTACGTTTTGCGCTGTTGGATCTTAAGGATGTTCGAGTAGAGCTTCATGCAAAAAGAAGAAATGAAAGCGAGACAAAAATGTTTCAATCAAATGTATTGTAAAATTTTTTAATTTAGCATTTTTTAATTATAATTTTTTTTATTTAATTTTTTTTATTAATTTCAATTTTTTTTCATAAAAACAAATCTTAATAAAAAAAATTTAATAAAAAAATTAATTAAAAAATGTAATAAAAACATTTAATTAAAAAAATTTTAATGTATCATTTTTAATTAAAATTTGTTTTAATTAATTTTTTTAAATTAAAAACAATCCCCCTCCATCTGGTACTTTTACAATCAGTAACTGTTACATTTGTTCACTTCCTGCTTTCCTAATATATTTTAATTTTTATTTTTATTGTAAATTTTTTTAATTTAGCATTTTTTAATTAGAATTTTTTTATTTAATTTTTTTTAGTAATTTCAATTTTTTTAATAAAAACAAATCTTAATAAAAAAATTTCAATAAAAAAATTAATTTAAAAAAATGTAATAAAAACATTTAATTAAAATTTTTAATGTATCATTTTTAATTAAAATTTGTTTTAATTTAATTTTTTTAATTAAAAACAATACCCCTCCATCTGGTACTTTTACAGTCAGTAACTGTTACATTTGTTCACTTCCTGCTTTCCTAATATATTTTTATTTTTATTGTAATTTTTTTTAATTTAGCATTTTTTAATTATAATTTTTTTATTTAATTTTTTTTAGTAATTTAAAAAAAATTAATAAAAACAAATCTTAATAAAAAAATTTCAATAAAAAAATTAATTAAAAAAATGTAATAAAAACATTTAATTAAAAATTTTTTAATGTATCATTTTTAATTAAAATTTGTTTTAATTTAATTTTTTAAATTAAAAACAATACCCCTCCATCTGGTACTTTTACAATCAGTAACTGTTACATTTGATCACTTCCTGCTTTCCTAATATATTTTAATTTTTATATTTATTGTAATTTTTTTTAATTTAGCATTTTTTAATTATAATTTTTTTATATAATTTTTTTTAGTAATTTCAAATTTTTTTTAATAAAAACAAATCTTAATAAAAAAAATTCTATAAAAAAAATAATTAAAAAATGTAATAAAAACATTTAATTACAATTTTTTAATGTATCATTTTTAATTAAAATTTGTTTTAATTTAATTTTTTAAATTAAAAACAATACCCCTCCATCTGGTACTTTTACAATCAGTAACTGTTACATTTGTTCACTTCCTGCTTTCCTAATATATTTTAATTTTTATTTTTATTGTAAATTTTTTTAATTATAATTTTTTTATTTAATTTGTTTTAGTAATTTCAATTTTTTTTAAATAAAAACAAATCTTAATGAAAATTTTTCAATAAAAAATTAATTTAAAAAATGTAATAAAAACATTTAATTAAAATTTTTAATGTATCATTTTTAATTAAAATTTGTTTTAATTTAATTTTTTAAATTAAAAACAATACCCCTCCATCTGGTACTTTTACAATCAGTAACTGTTACATTTGTTCACTTCCTGCTTTCCTAATTTATTTTTATTTTTATTTTTATTTTTATTTTTATTTTTATTTTTATTTTTATTTTTATTTTTATTTTTATTTTTATTTTTATTTTTATTTTTATTTTTATTTTTATTTCGAAGTACTCGGTGATATGAGCATCCAATGCCATAATGGGTACCATAGTAAGTGTCAATATAGTGATATATATAGCACATCATACATCATCATATAGCACTACACAAAGGAAGTAGTGCCCAAATAAGGGCATGGGCATGGACACAGGAACAGAGGCAAAGAAGGAAACTAAAAGAGCTGCCACAAGGTGGTAACGCCCACATTGTGACAAGTATATCTTGAATTAAAGACATATTTAGTAAATAAAGGCATATTTTTGAGGAGATTTCTTCTTTTTGTTCATAATATTAATGAGCATGTATATTCCTCTAGTCCTTTATTCAGGAAAGTAGTCCAGCTTTTAATGCAGTGTCGTGCTTCACGCCGAATTTCCTAATCAAACCTCCAGAGAGCATGGCGAGATTAAACAGATGCCGAGCGTCGTCTTGCATCCAATTGAAAGGGAAAGCGTCTCTACGCTTGGGAATGAGGGGGAAACCATCCTCACTAAAAGTCTGGATGAGCGTGAAGACAAAAGACTCGTGGTTTTGGCTTGGATCTCCTTTACGCCTTTTTCCTCCTTTCTCTCCTTTCTCTCCTTTCCCCTTGCTCCATCTCCGCTCCATCCTTGTAGAAAAAAAACAGCAATTTGTTCACCAAAAAAAAACAGCAAAGTGCTGGTGTGAAATCTGAATCCGTAAAGTCCATAAACGCAGCATAACAAACAAAGTGGGCGTTCCAAAGATTGTCTCATTTCACATGAACGGCTTGACTTTCCCACCGCCTCTTGAAGGGGGGGGGGGGGGGGGGGGGGGGCATCATTTCGTGCAGAAAAACCACGGCCGCGTGTTGTTTACATACGTACATCCCAAATGATGGCGGTTTTGCACCCTTGTTTCTGTCCGCGGCCCATCGCTTTGGTCTTTTGTGCCGTCTATGTGTTTGTTACTTTGACGTAAACAAATACTATTACTCTAAAAAATGTTGCCCCGTTGCATTGCACACTCCATGCAAGTACGTACCTTGGGGCTGGATCCAAGATGGCGGCGTAAAGAAACGCTTTTTTATTGTTGTGCAGTTTATGTTCCCACTGTATGCATCTATAAAGTAGTAGTAGTAGTTGTAATTGTAATTAAGGTGTTTTTTTTTGTCGTTTTTTTTCTGGCATCATCCCATACAGCATCATATGCAAATTAGCCAATGATGTCATCCAGCCACTCCGGGACAACCAATAGCTACTTTTCTTCCTGATGTGTTGGAAGGATACAGAAATGTGTACTTATATCCATGTTTGTTTACGTCTTACTTTCACTGATTGGTTCCACGATTGGTTCCACTACCGATTGGAGCCTATCCCAGCCGTCTTGGGGCCAATCACAGGCCACATATAGACAAACAACCATTCACACTCACATTCATACCTATGGACAATTTGGAGTCGCTAATTAACCTAGCATGTTTTTTTTTTACTTCTAAGTGCCAGTGGCGTCATTAGGCCTATTTTAAAATGTTCTTAAGTCCCCCTAAATAATTTGATATTTTTTATTGATTTTTTTTTCATGTATTTTTTTATTTTTTTATGTATTTTTTTACAAAAACAAACAACCATTCCCACTCACATTCATACCTATGGACAATTTGGAGTCGCTAATTAACCTAGCATGTTTTGTTTTTTTTACTTTTAAGGGCCAGTGGCGTCATTAGGCCTATTTTAAAATGTTCTTAAGCCCCCCTAAATAATATGATATTTTTAATTGATTTTTTTTAATTTTTTTTTAAATTTTTTTTTACAAAAACAAACAACCATTCTCACTCACATTCATACCTATGGACAATTTGGAGTCGCTAATTAACCTAGCATGTTTTTTTTTTTACTCCGAAGGGCCAGTGGTGTCATTAGGCCTTTTAAAAAATATTCTTAAGCCCCCCCTAAATAATTTGATATTTTTAATAGATTTTTTTAAATGTATTTTTTTATTTATTTATGTATTTTTTTTTTACAAAAACAAACAACCATTCACACTCACATTCATACCTATGGACAATTTGGAGTCGCTTATTAACCTACCATGTTTTTTTTTTTTACTTCTAAGGGCCAGTGGCGTCATTAGGCTTTTTAAAAAATATTCCTAAGCCCCCCCTAAATAATTTGATATTTTTTATTGATTTTTTTTTCATTAATTTTGTTTTTATTAATTTTTTTTTTTTTTTTACAAAAACAAACAACCATTCCCACTCACATTCATACCTATGGACAATTTGCAGTCGCTAATTAACCTAGCATGTTTTTTGTTTTTTTTTAACTTCTAAGAGCCAGTGGCGTCATTAGGCCTATTTTAAAATGTTCTTAAGTCCCCCTAAATAATTTGAGATTTTTTATTGATTTTTTTTTCATTTATTTTTTGATTTTTTAATTTTTTTTTACAAAAACAAACAACCATTCACACTCACATTCATACCTATGGACAATTTGGAGTGGCCAATTAACCTAGCATGTTTTTGGAATATGGGAGGAAACCGGAGTATAAACAACATTATATATATAGTATTTATATATATATATATATATATATATATATATATATACTATATATATATAAATATAGTCCAAAAATCCAATCTCAAATGAACCTGACTGCTTACGTGGCCGTTGCAGGTCTAGCGGGGCCGTACCTCTTTGCTGCATGCCTTGGGTCAGGGTCTCAATGTCATGGCTAATGTCCCGGCATGGTGTGTGTGTGTGTGTGTGTGTGTGTGTGTGTTAGCAAGCGAAGGGCACGTGTTTAGTATTTCCAAGGCTGCGCTCTGCTCGTGTCGCCGTTAATATAACACACTGCCTGCGGCCGCTCGCCGACATGCGGCTCTTGCTTTTTCTTGGAGATGTTCTGGGCTGAAAGGGGGCCAATAAATGGTCGCCACGGTTTAGCGATGCTGTGTGAGTTTGTGTTACATTCCACTCCCCTCCCGCTACATGCGTTTTATGCTAATATCCTCTCTATGCTAGTCTCTGGATCAATTTTTACAATCTCTTACACTATATCTTTTCTTCCTTTGCCTTGTCAGGGTTTCTGTCGCTCGACTCGTTTCTCCATTTTCCATCTGAAGATATCATGTGTGTGTGTGTGTGTGTGTGTTTAGACCGGGTCCTTTTTTTTCCTTCCCCGCCGCCGTCACTATTTATTTATTTATTTATGTATTTGTCTTACAAAAACAAACAACCATTCTCACTCACATTCATACCTATGGACAATTTGGAGTCGCTAATTAACCTAGCATGTTTTTTTTTTTTTACTTCTAAGGGCCAGTGGCGTCATTAGGCTTTTTAAAAAATATTCTTAAGCCCCCCCTAAATAATTTGATATTTTTTATTGATTTTTTTTCATGTATTTTGTTATTTTTTATTTATTTATGTATTTTTTTTTTTTTTACAAAAACAAACAACCATTCACACTCACATTCATACATATGGACAATTTGGAGTCGCTTATTAACCTAGCATGTTTTTTTTTTTTTACTTCTAAGGGCCAGTGGCGTCATTAGGCTTTTTAAAAAATATTCTTAAGCCCCCCTAAATAATTTGATATTTTTTATTGATTTTTTTTTCATGTATTTTGTTATTTTTTATTTATTTATGTATTTTTTTTTTTTACAAAAACAAACAACCATTCACACTCACATTCATACCTATGGACAATTTGTGTCTGTGTGTGTGTGTTTTAGCAAGCGAAGGGTCACTCTCATGCTGCTTAATTCACCGTGGGGGGGGTTATTGGCATGCAGGCATGATTGTTTTGCATTAAAGACATTACAGTTCAAAATTGAATGAAGGTGCAATTCTCCAAATGTGCTTTCAGTTTCAGTTTCTCTATCCTCCCTCTATAACCCTTTACAGATCCCCTTTGGTCAATTTCCACCCCCCCCCCCCCTTCTCTGTGTCCCTGAGAGCTGCTATGCTGTTGCTGGTGTTTTTTTTTGTTTTTTTTTTGTACTTTTTCTTCATGAAATTTTGTGACTTTTCCTCATCTAGGGTCATTAACACAAAAACTGAAACAGGTCAAATTGACCCGTAACATAATGCAAGGGTTAACTACCATGATGCTAGCATGATTTGTTAACAAATCATGCTAGTTAACCTTGTTAACCTTAACTGAAACGGGTCAAATTGACCCGCAACATAATACAAGGGTTAACAAATCATGCTAGTTAACCTTGTTAACCTTAACTGAAACGGGTCAAATTGACCCGCAACATAATACAAGGGTTAACAAATCATGCTAGTTAACCTTGTTAACCTTAACTGAAACGGGTCAAATTGACCCGCAACATAATACAAGGGTTAACAAATCATGCTAGTTAACCTTGTTAACCTTAACTGAAACGGGTCAAATTGACCCGCAACATAATACAAGGGTTAACAAATCATGCTAGTTAACCTTGTTAACCTTAACTGAAACGGGTCAAATTGACCCGCAACATAATACAAGGGTTAACAAATCATGCTAGTTAACCTTGTTAACCTTAACTGAAACGGGTCAAATTGACCCGCAACATAATACAAGGGTTAAGTCTTTTCATGATACATTGCTTCTTTCCGCACGCTCACGCCATTGGCAGGAAAACATGCATATGAATTATGCGTGCACGATTATTTCAAGCCATAATTATCGGGCCCCCATATGAGGGAATTGTTAACTCATAATGAGAAATGATCTAAAAAAACAAAAGCTCCAATAAATAGCCAAGATTTTTTTTTTTAAAAAAAGGCTCCAATGAGGCACGTTTACCCGTACTGTGCAGGTGTGGAAATCAAGCACTCCTTTTTTTTTTTTTTTTTTTTTTAACAACCTGTCGTTACTTTTCGAGGCTATCCCATGAGTGGAACTCATTGAACACGCCTCAACACAGGACGGGAAAAACATGACTTGTCCTGGGAAAGCAGGATATATGGTCACCCAATTTCATTTCGATTTTGGTTCACAGGAAGAGAGAGAGCTTTAAAATAATAAAAAAAAAATACTCCAATGAGGCGAGAATACCGATCCAAGAAGCGTAGGCTTAGCAAGCAGAGAAATTCAATCCAAGGCAAAATTTGAGCAAAATTTGGGATGTTAAGTGAAAAAAAGCTCTAACCAAGGCGGCCTTTAACCGAAGCGCAACTGTATTATATGATTTTTCTCCTGTGTAAATCGCAAGACAATATAAAAATATTGTCTGTCTTAAAGTGTAGCTTTTGTAGTGCAAGCAGTGTGGAAATATAACGGGAATAACTGGAATAACGTAGCTGAACAGCGCCCCCTCTGGCAGCAACTTGAACTAAGTGAATAGAACTTCAATGGTGGCATCTCATCCAGCTTCTTGTCACTTTGTGAGTCCTACACACGTACGGCAGCACGTTACAGCTGTCTCTCCTCCTCCTCCTCCTCCTCCTCCTCCTCCTCTGCCCAGCACCTTTATCTGTCATCTCCCAGCTCCTCCTCGCCTCCTTTCAGGTGCACCTCCGTCTCCCTCACCTCCCCGTCTCCAACCCCGTCTCCCTCCACGTCTCCCCCTGTCCCCTCCTTATCTCACTAGCTTGTATATGTGTGTGTGTGTCTCCCCTCCTCCCCCGCTCCCTGCCACCTTTCCTACCGTCCCCCAGGTCCGCCTGCTGTACTGCTCCCAGGAGGAGGCCGAGCTGGTGTTCCGAGCGGCCTGGGCGGCGGGCCAGGCCGGGGCCTCGCACATGTGGTTTGCCGTGGGGCCGGCTCTCTCGGGCTTGGGCGTGGAGAGCCTGCCGAGGGCGCTGTTTGCCGTGCGACCCCAGGGATGGAGGGACGAACCCCATCGCAGGATCGCCAGGGGCGTGTCGGTGCTGACTCACGGGGCGGTGGCCATGCGTAAAGATTACGGGATGACGGGCGGGCCCAACTTTGTCACCAACTGCATGACGGATACCAACCAGACCCAGAGACTGCGGGGGAGGATGAGGTGAGGAAAGCCAGCCAAGAAGGAGGAAGATGGAGTCGGAATTCGGGGAAATGAGTTGGTTTTCCGCCAGGAGGAGCTGTGGGGGGAATGTGGGCTCAATCGGAGGACTTGATTGACAGGGAGGGCACGGAGAGGATACCCGAGAGGCGAGGAGATGCTCATAGGGATGCTCCGATCAGGCATTATGCTGCCGATTCCGATACTGACCATCCATGAGGACGTCACCATGGACTTCCCCCATGGGACAAAAAGAAGCTCCAAACTAACCGCATTGGTTTGTTTTAAAACAACAACAAAAAGGTTTAAAAAGTCAAATTTTTGTATGGGCATGGAAGTATGTAGTAGTTTGCATGCTCTTTCCAACACAGCCATAGACTTCCCCTATGGGACAAAAAGAAGCTCCAAACTAACCGCATTGATTTGTTTTAAAACAACAACAAAAAAAGGTTTAAAAAGTCACATTTGGAATCCAAAGACCAGCAGATAGGCGGATAACTGTATACACAGCCACAGACTTCCCCCGTGGGACAAAAAGAAGCTCCAAACTAACCGCATTGATTTGTTTTAAAACAACAACAAAAAAAGGTTTAAAATTCACATTTGTTTGGGTATGGAAGTATGTTGTAGTTTGCATGTGGTTTCCAACACAGTATAGACTTCCTTCATGGGACAAAAAGAAGCTCCAAACTAACCGCATTGGTTTGTTTTAAAACAACAACAAAAAAAGGTTTAAAAAGTCACATTTGTATGGACATGGAAGTATGTAGTAGTTTGCATGCGATTTCCAACACAGCCATAGACTTCCCCCGTGGGACAAAAAGAAGCTCCAAACTAACTGCATTGGTTTGTTTTAAAACAACAACAAAAAAAGGTTTAAAAAGTCACATTTGGAATCCAAAGACCAGCAGATAGGCGGATAACTGTAAGGTTTAAAAAGTCACATTTGTATGGACACAGCCATAGACTTCCCCTATGGGACAAAAAGAAGCTCCAAACTAACTACATTGTTTTTTTTTTAAAACAACAACAAAAAAAGGTTCAAAAAGTCACATTTGTATGGGCATGGCAGTATGTTGTAGTTTGCATGCGCTTTCGAACACAGCCATAGACTTCCCCTATGGGACAAAAAGAAGCTCCAAACTAACCACATTGGTTTGTTTCAAAACAACAACAAAAAAAGGTTTAAAAAGTCACATTTGTATGGGCATGGAAGTATGTTGTAGTTTGCATGCGGTTTCCAACACAGTATAGACTTCCTTCATGGGACAAAAAGAAGCTCCAAACTAACCACATTGGTTTGTTTTAAAACAACAACAACAACAAAAAGGTTTAAAAAGTCACATTAGTATGGGCATGGAAGTATGTAGTAGTTTGCATGCGGTTTCCAACACAGTATAGACTCCCTCGTGGGACAAAAAGAAGCTCCCAACTAACTGCATTGGTTTGTTTTAAAACAACAACAACAAAAAGGTTTAAAAAGTCACATTTGTATGAGCATGGAAGTATGTAGTAGTTTGCATGCGGTTTCCAACACAGTATAGACTCCCTCGTGGGACAAAAAGAAGCTCCAAACTAACCACATTGGTTTGTTTTAAAACAACAACAACAAAAAGGTTTAAAAAGTCACATTTGTATGAGCATGGAAGTATGTAGTAGTTTGCATGCGGTTTCCAACACAGTCATAGACTTCCCTCGTGGGACAAAAAGAAGCTCCAAACTAACCACATTGGTTTTTTTTTTAAAACAACAACAAAAAAGGGTTCAAAAAGTCACATTTGTATGGGCATAGAAGTATGTAGTAGTTTGCATGCGGTTTCCAACACAGTATAGACTTCTCCTATGGGACAAAAAGAAGCTCCAAACTAACCGCATTGGTTTGTTTTAAAAGAACAACAAAAAAAATAAGGTTTAAAAAGTGACATTTGGAATCCAAAGACGAGCAGATAGGCGGATAACTGTATACGCAGTCATAGACTTCCCTCGTGGGACAAAAAGAAGCTCCAAACTAACCTCATTGGTTTGTTTTAAAACAACAACAAAAAAAGGTTTAAAAAGTGACATTTGTATGGGCATGGAAGTATGTTGTAGTTTGCATGCGGTTTCCAACACAGTATAGACTTCCTTCATGGGACAAAAAGAAGCTCCAAACTAACCACATTGGTTTGTTTTAAAACAACAACAACAACAAAAAGGTTTAAAAAGTCACATTAGTATGGGCATGGAAGTATGTAGTAGTTTGCATGCGGTTTCCAACACAGTATAGACTCCCTCGTGGGACAAAAAGAAGCTCCAAACTAACCACATTGGTTTGTTTTAAAACAACAACAACAAAAAAGGTTTAAAAAGTCACATTAGTATGGGCATGGAAGTATGTAGTAGTTGGCACGCGGTTTCCAACACAGCCATAGACTTCCCCCATGGGACAAAAAGAAGCTCCAAACTAACCGCATTGGTTTGTTTTAAAACAACAACAACAAAAAGGTTTAAAAAGTCACATTTGTATGAGCATGGAAGTATGTAGTAGTTTGCATGCGGTTTCCAACACAGTCATAGACTTCCCTCGTGGGACAAAAAGAAGCTCCAAACTAACCACATTGGTTTTTTTTTTAAAACAACAACAAAAAAGGGTTCAAAAAGTCACATTTGTATGGGCATAGAAGTATGTAGTAGTTTGCATGCGGTTTCCAACACAGTATAGACTTCTCCTATGGGACAAAAAGAAGCTCCAAACTAACCGCATTGGTTTGTTTTAAAAGAACAACAACAACAAAAAGGTTTAAAAAGTCACATTAGTATGGGCATGGAAGTATGTTGTAGTTTGCATGCGGTTTCCAACACAGTGTAGACTTCCTTCGTGGGACAAAAAGAAGCTCCAAACTAACCACATTGGTTTGTTTTAAAACAACAACAACAAAAAAGGTTTAAAAAGTCACATTAGTATGGGCATGGAAGTATGTAGTAGTTTGCACGCGGTTTCCAACACAGCCATAGACTTCCCCCATGGGACAAAAAGAAGCTCCAAACTAACTGCATTGGTTTGTTTTAAAACAACAACAACAAAAAGGTTTAAAAAGTCACATTTGTATGAGCATGGAAGTATGTAGTAGTTTGCATGCGGTTTCCAACACAGTCATAGACTTCCCTCGTGGGACAAAAAGAAGCTCCAAACTAACCACATTGGTTTGTTTTAAAACAACAACAACAACAAAAAGGTTTAAAAAGTGACATTAGTATGGGCTTGGAAGTATGTAGTAGTTTGCATGCGGTTTCCAACACAGTATAGACTCCCTCGTGGGACAAAAAGAAGCTCCAAACTAACCACATTGGTTTGTTTTAAAACAACAACAACAAAAAAGGTTTAAAAAGTCACATTAGTATGGGCATGGAAGTATGTAGTAGTTTGCACGCGGTTTCCAACACAGCCATAGACTTCCCCCATGGGACAAAAAGAAGCTCCAAACTAACCGCATTGGTTTGTTTTAAAACAACAACAACAAAAAGGTTTAAAAAGTCACATTTGTATGAGCATGGAAGTATGTAGTAGTTTGCATGCGGTTTCCAACACAGTCATAGACTTCCCTCGTGGGACAAAAAGAAGCTCCAAACTAACCACATTGGTTTTTTTTTTAAAACAACAACAAAAAAGGGTTCAAAAAGTCACATTTGTATGGGCATAGAAGTATGTAGTAGTTTGCATGCGGTTTCCAACACAGTATAGACTTCTCCTATGGGACAAAAAGAAGCTCCAAACTAACCGCATTGGTTTGTTTTAAAAGAACAACAAAAAAAAAAGGTTTAAAAAGTGACATTTGGAATCCAAAGACGAGCAGATAGGCGGATAACTGTATACGCAGTCATAGACTTCCCTCGTGGGACAAAAAGAAGCTCCAAACTAACCTCATTGGTTTGTTTTAAAACAACAACAAAAAAAGGTTTAAAAAGTGACATTTGTATGGGCATGGAAGTATGTTGTAGTTTGCATGCGGTTTCCAACACAGTATAGACTTCCTTCGTGGGACAAAAAGAAGCTCCAAACTAACCGCATTGGTTTGTTTTAAAACAACAACAAAAAATGGTTTAAAAAGTGACATTTGGAATCCAAAGACCAGCAGCTAGGCGGCTAACGGTATACGCAGAGTAGACGCCGTTGCTGTGTGCGCTTGGTGAGAGCGCCCCAGCATCTGGAGCCAGCCGAGCGTGTCTGGTGTTTATTCATGAAGCCACTTGAACGTATTCCTGAGCAAACAGACACGGGCCCCCCTCTGACAGGCATCGCCTCCGTTCATTTTTAATGCCAATCATTCTCCCTCCTGATAGATACCCCAGACGTTGCCTGGTGTGGACAGCTACGAGGCTAATGGTTCATTCATCATTTTAGTGGGATTGATCTCGAACCTGTGTCTCTCCCTGCCCAACAGGTACTTCACCAACATCACACTCGGCGGCCGCGATTTCTCCTTCGACAGCGACGGCTACCTGGCCAACCCCTTCCTGGACGTCATTTCCTGGACACCCGGAAAAGGATGGGAAGATGTAAGAACATGATATGAGTTTTGTTGTTATGATCTCTGGTTGTGGTGTTGCGTCATCAAGCTACGGGGGCCATTTGCGCTCATAATAAAATAATAATAATACATTTTATTTGTATAGCGCTTTTCAAAATACTCAAAGACGCTTTACAGTGAAGAAAAATAGAATTAGCATTAAAATACCGTATTTTCCAGACTATAAAGCGTACTTTTTTTTTAATAGGTTGGCTGTTCCTGCGACTTATACTCCAGAGCGACTTATAAATGAAAAAAGTGTTTATGTTTCATAAACACTGGACACCTTTTGTGTTCATGTTTATTTTTTGTGTAGCTGAATAAGCATTGTGTTAGCATATCTTACACCTATTCAGCCTGTTCTCTATTCTTTTATTATTGTTACAACTTGCCTTCCAAGATGGCGTAATGTCTGTTTTGGTCAAGTAGTTTGGAAAATTAATTACCCGCAAAAAATGCGACTTATACTTCAGTGTGACTTATGTATGTTTTTTTTCTACCTAATTATGCATTTTTGGCCTTGTGCGACTTATACTCCAGTCTGACTTATATATGTTTTTTTCGACCTAATTATGCATTTTTGGCCTTTTTCGACTTATACTCCGGAGCGACTTATAGTCCAGAAAATACGGTAAACAAACCCGCAAAAAATGTGACTGATACGCCAGTCTGACTTATGTATGTTTTTTTTCTACCTAAGTATGCATTTTTGGTCTTGTGCGACTTATACTCTGGAGCGACTTATAGTCCAGAAAATACGGTAAATAAACCCGCAAAAAAAATGCGACTTATACTCCAGTCTGACTTATGTATGTTTTTTTTTTTTTACCTAATTATGCATTTTTGGCCTTGTGCAACTTATACTCCGGAGCGACTTATAGTCCAGAAAATACGGTAAACAAACCCGCAAAAAATGTGACTTATACACCAGTGCGACTTATGTATGTTTTTTTCGACCTAATTATGCATTTTTGGCTTTGTGCGACTTATACTGCAGTGCGACTTATGTATGTTTTTTTTTACCTAATGATGCATTTTTGGCCTTTTTCGACTTATACTCCGGAGCGACTTATAGTCCAGAAAATACGGTAAATAAACCCGCAAAAAAATGCGACTTATACTCCAGTGCAACTTATGTATGTTTTTTTTTTACCTAATTATGCATTTTTGGTCTTGTGAGACTTAGTATACTCCAGTGCGACTTATGTATGTTTTTTTCGACCTAATTATGCATTTTTGGCCTTGTGCGACTTATACTCCAGTCTGACTTATGTATGTTTTTTTTCTACCTAAGTATGCATTTTTGGTCTTGTGCGGCTTATACTCTGGAGCGACTTATAGTCCAAAAAATACGGTAAATAAACCCGCAAATGCGACTTATACTTCAGTGTGACTTAGGTATGTTTTTTTCTACCTAATTATGCATTTTTGGCCTTGTGCGACTTATACTCCAGTCTGACTTATGTATGTTTTTTTTCTACCTAATTATGCATTTTTGGCCTTGTGCGACTTATACTCTGGAGCGACTTATAGTCCAAAAAATACGGTAAATAAACCCGCAAAAAAATGCGACTTATACTCCAGTGTGACTTAGGTATGTTTTTTTCTACCTAGTATGCATTTTTGGCCTTGTGCGACTTATACTCCAGTCTGACTTATGTATGTTTTTTTTCTACCTAAGTATGCATTTTTGGCCTTGTGAGACTTATACTCCAGTGCGACTTATGTATGTTTTTTTCGACCTAATTATGCATTTTTGGCCTTGTGCGACTTATACTCCAGTCTGACTCATGTATGTTTTTTTTCTACCTAATTATGCATTTTTGGCCTTGTGCGACTTATACTCCAGTGTGACTTATGTATGTTTTTTTCTACCTAATTATGCATTTTTGGCCTTGTGCGACTTATACTCCGGAGCGACTTATAGTCCAGAAAATACAGTAAATAAACCCGCAAAAAAATGCGACTTATACTTCAGTGCGACTTATGTATGTTTTTTTTTACCTAATTATGCATTTTTGGCCTTGTGCGACTTATACTCCAGTGCGACTTATGTATGTTTTTTTTCTACCTAAGTATGCATTTTTGGTCTTGTGCGACTTATACTCTGGAGCGACTTATAGTCCAAAAAATACGGTAAATAAACCCGCAAATGCGACTTATACTTCAGTGTGACTTAGGTATGTTTTTTTCTACCTAATTATGCATTTTTGGCCTTGTGCGACTTATACTCCAGTGCGACTTATGTATGTTTTTTTGGCCTAATTATGCATTTTAGGCCTTGTGCGACTTATACTCCAGTGTAACTTATGTATGTTATTTTTCTACCTAAGTATGCATTTTTGGTCTTGTGCGACTTATACTCCGGAGCGACTTATAGTCCAGAAAATACAGTAAATAAACCCGCAAAAAATGCCACTTATACGTCAGTGCGACTTATGTATGTTTTTTTTTTTTACCTAATTATGCATTTTTGGCCTTGTGCGACTTATACTCCAGTCTGACTTATGTATGTTTTTTTTCGACCTAATGATGCATTTTTGGCCTTTTTCGACTTATACTCCAGTGCGACTTATGTATGTTTTTTTTCTACCTAATTATGCATTTTTGGCCTTGTGAGACTTATACTCCAGTCTGACTTATGTATGTTTTTTTCTACCTAATTATGCATTTTTGGCCTTGTGCGACTTATACTCCAGAGCGACTTATAGTCCAGAAAATACGGTAAATAAACCCGCAAAAAATGCCACTTATACGTCAGTGCGACTTATGTATGTTTTTTTTCGACCTAATTATGCAATTTTGGCCTTGTGCGACTTATACTCCAGTGCGACTTATGTATGTTTTTTTTTTACCTAATGATGCATTTTTGGCGTTTTTCGACTTATAGTCCGGAGTGACTTATAGTCCAGTACGACATCCATACATTCATTGAGAGCTAAAAAGAAGGCGGGGCTAAAAGCGGGGCACAGCAGTCAGGTATAAAAGCCAGACATGAATAACAGATTGACGAAAGCCACGTTGGCCTGATGCTTTCAATTCCTCGCCTGCTGGCTGGACAAAGCTGTTGAGCAAGGGCGTGTGGAAACATAAACCTGACAGCGAGTACAGAGGAAAGGTCGGGGTGGGGGGTTTAACGTTCATGTAAAGTTCAATATTCCTCCAAGTGCCCGAGGTGGAGGCGAGAGAGATGCCGGCTGCGCTTTTGTCTTCATTTGCTGCTGACTCGCCGATTGTTCGTGTAGGTTGTCGGTTACCCAGGTCCAATGGAGGCTAAAGGACCCTTCTTGTGTTGGAGATGATTGACTAGTCGTCCAAAAGGATTCTTTGCTTCTTAAAGTGGAGGTGTTTGGTCCCCCCCCTCCCCCCCCCAGTGACCAAGTATGTCAACTAAGTATTTTCCCAGATGGGAACTGGGTCAGGTGGATGTGTTTGTTTGAGGTTTGTTTATTATCACCTGACACTTTTTTCCTGAACGGGGGATGTGGTCACGTCTCTCGTTTGGTCTTTTGCTTCCTGTTTCAGTCACACGTGAATTAATTTCGATATCGGATTCTTTTAGTATAAAAAAAAAACAAATCTGTATACCAAGTCCACTTGTAAAATACAAAATTACTTCATTCATTTTCTACCGCTTATCCTCACAAGGGTCGCGGGCAGTGCTGGAGCCTATCCCAGCTGTCTTGAGGCGAGAGTAATTGTACACGCTGGACTGGACTGTACTGGATCACAGTACATTTTATGTACCTTATTATGTATTTTTTGTCCTTGTGCGACTTATACTCCGGAGCGACTTAGAGTCCAGAAAATGAGTTATTTTGCCTTTTTTATCCCATTTTGTTTGACGGTCCTTAAACACACAATAGTGCGTATGCTAACGTAGTTCCACGCTACTGTACTTTTTCTTTCATTCTATATTTCAGCCAGTATTTACCCCCAAAGGCTGATACTATCATAGTTGACCAAAACAACACTGATGCTAAGAAAAAAAAAAAACACCTTAGTGGACACTTTTCCCACGACTGGTATGTGACTTTGGGCCATTTTTGAAAGGTAGTAGCGCTTTTGAACACCCCGGCTGTAGCAATATGAAGCTCTTTTTTTTTTTTTTTAATCGATAAGAAATAAATAGTCATAACAGTGCTCAGACGTTTCATCTTGAAAGAAATGAAAGAACGCTGCCGTGATCAATAGTTCAGGATTGCACTTTCTTACATTTAGAATACAAATGCAGATAAGCATCGCATAAATCGAAAATGCACGGTGTCTTTTAGTCAAACTGATAACTTTTTTATATCTACTTTTTAATAAGGTAGATGTACATTATGCTTTTTTTTTGGCCTTGCGCGACTTATACTCCGGAGCGACTTATAGTCCAGAAAATATTGTAAATAAACCCACAAAAAATGCGACTTATACTCCAGTGTGACTTATGTATGTTTTTTTTCTACCAAAGTATGCTTTTTTGGTCTTGTGCGACTTATACTCTGGAGCGACTTATAGTCCAGAAAATATGGTAAATAAACCCGCAAAAAATGTGACTTATACTCCAGTGTGACTTATGTATGTTATTTTTCTACCTAAGTATGCATTTTAGGCCTTGTGCGACTTATACTCCAGTGTGACTTATGTATGTTATTTTTCTACCTAAGTATGCATTTTAGGCCTTGTGCGACTTATACTCCAGTGTAACTTATGTATGTTTTTTTTCTACCTAAGTATGCTTTTTTGGTCTTGTGCGACTTATACTCTGGAGCGACTTATAGTCCAGAAAATATGGTAAATAAACCCGCAAAAAATGCGATTTATACTCCAGTGTGACTTATGTATGTTATTTTTCTCCGTAAGTAGAAAAATCCTAGCATTTTTGGCCTTGTGCGACTTATACTCCAGTGTGACTTATGTACATTATTTTTCTACCTAAGTATGCATTTTAGGCCTTGTGCGACTTATACTCCAGTATGACTTATGTATGTTTTTTTTTCTACCTAAGTATGCTTTTTTGGTCTTGTGCGACTTATACTCCGGAGCGACTTATAGTCCAGAAAATACGGTAAATAAACCTGCAAAAAATGCGACTTATACTCCAGTGTGACTTATGTATGTTATTTTTCTCCCTAAGTAGAAAAATCCTAGCATTTTTGGCCTTGTGCGACTTATACTCCAGTGTGACTTATGTATGGAATTGAACTCGGGTTTCCTAGCTGTGAGGCCTGCTCGCTAACCACTTCTCCACCGTGCCGCCCAACTGAAAACAAAGCACCCAAAATGTCCTCATATACGTATGTATGTCGTAGTGGCGGTATCCATATGATGCAAGCATGTACATGTGTGTTTAGCGTGTGCTGCGCGTCATACAAGCGTCTCGTTACGACATCCTGTCATGTTTGTGAAGGCTGTGAAGGTTGTCGTGGGGGGGGGGGGGGACGGTGATCCCGATAACGAGAAGAGCGGCGCGCGCCCACAAACGTCTGTGTACAGTTTGCACAGCAGCGCAAATAAACACATTGAAGGTTCTCACCCCCCCCCCCCACCCCCACCCCCCCCCCCCCCCCCCCCCCCCCCCCGCTGGTTTTAACAGCCCACCAGAGTCCGGTCTCCGCATGTGGTAACCTGCTGACTCCTGCCGTATCCCTCAAATCCCTTTCAATTAGACGCTCCTGTGCAGGTCCTTGGACTCAAACCGAGGGTACCATACCCGCCCACACACACACACACACACACACACACACACAAATGAGATACGTGCGCACACAAAGCCACCAAACGAGGATAAGACGCCCGTATCTGCCTACGATGCACATCCGGGCTGATGTACGCTCCCTGAATATTTCATGTTGTCTTTACAACGACTGCGCCATTACCCAAACCCCGGGAGCGGCCAGGCTGGCTGGCTGGCGCATTGACGCTCATCAAGCTAAGCTGGAGAGCGTTCAGGGACGCTACGGGACTTTGAGACCAACTTAATGACCGTTTATGGCCTCGTCTTAAAACATGAGCTCTCTGTGTTTCGACACTTTTTATTCATTCGTTCATTTTCTACCGCTTTTCCTCACGAGGGTCGCGGGGGGTGCTGGAGCCTATCCCAGCTGTCTTCGGGCGTAAGGCGGGGTACACCCTGGACTGGTGGCCAGCCAATCACAGGGCACATATAGACAAACAACCATTCACACTCACATTCATACCTATGGACAATTTGGAGTGGCTAATTAACCTAGCATGTTTTTTTTTTTTTTTTTTTTACTTCTAAGGGCCAGTGGCCTATTTTAGGGGGGCTTCAGCCCCCTAAAATGTTCTCCAGCCCACCTAAATAATTTTATATTTTTTTTTATAGATTTTTAAAAATTTTTTAATTTTTTTAAATGTATGCATTTATTTATTTTTTTTCATTCATTCATTCATTTTCTACCGCTTTTCCTCACGAGGGTCGCAGGGGGGGTGCTGGAGCCTATCCCAGCCATCTTGGGGCGAGAGGCGTTGTACACCCTGGACTGGTGGCCAGCCAATCACAGGGCACATATAGACAAACAACCATTCACACTCACATTCATACCTATGGACAATTTGGAGTGGCTAATTAACCTAGCATGTTTTTTTTTTTACTTCTAAGGCCTATTTCGAAATGTTCTTAAGCCCCCCTAAATAATTTCATATTTTTTTGATTTTTTTTTTATTGATTTTTAAAAAAAAAATTACAAAAAAAATCTCTGACTAATTTTATATAATAGGGCAAAAGCAGGCTAATACTAGCCTACTACTACTACTAGTAGTAGTACTAATAATCATTGATTCATTTTCTACCGCTTATCCTCATGAGGGTCGCAGGGGGGGTGCTGGAGCCTATCCCAGCCGTCTTGGGGCGAGAGGCGTTGTACACCCTGGACTGGTGGCCAGCCAATCACAGGGCACATATAGACAAACAACCATTCACACTCACATTCATAACTATGGACAATTTGGAGTGGCTAATTAACCTAGCATGTTTTTTTGGAATGTGGGAGGAAACCGGAGTACCCGGAGAAAAGAACATGCAAACTCCACACAGAGATGGGCCAAAGGTGGAATTGAACCCGGGTCTCCTAGCTGTGAGGCTAACCACTTAAACACCGTGCAGCCGACAGGAAATCATTCATTCATTTTCTACCTCTTATGCTTATGAGGGTAGCGGGGGGGCGGTGGAGCCTATCCCAGCTATCTTGAGGTGAGAGCTGGCCGAGGGTGGAATTGAACCCGAGTTTCCTACCTGTGAGGCCTGCTCGCTAACCACTTCTCCACCGTGCCGCTTCTACACTTTTTAACCAAATGTATTTCTGTATTTCGGTATTTCTGCCTGTTGCGTGACAAAGCTGTCTCCTTCCTCTCAGCCGCCATGTTCGACTCCCAAAGCCGTCTCCGTCCTGGCTGTTTTCATGTATTATTCCGTGGATGTGCGTCCCTGTACCCAGGGCGCCTTTTTTTTGTGTGTGCCTTGTCGGCTTAGTCGTACTTGACGCTTCTGAGAGGTGACTTTTATCATCAGGTGAGCATGCGTGTGTCGAGTGGGGAAGCTGCTGACTCCGTGGGCCTCCTGCTGCTTTTCCAAAAGCCTTTAAGGCTCCTGGATCGTGGAAATTTATACATGTTTGCTAAGGACAAATATAGGAAATATAATAATATACTGTATCGCCCCAAGACCGCTGGGATAGGCTCCAGCACCCCCGACTACCCTCGTGAGGATAAGCGGTAGAAAATGAATGATTTCCTGTCGGCTGCACGGTGGTTAAGTGGTTAGCACACAGGCCTCACAGCTAGGAGACCCGGGTTCAATTCCACCATTGGCCATCTCTGTGTGGAGTTTGCATGTTCTTTTCTCCGGGTACTCCGGTTTCCTCCCACATTCCAAAAAAACATGCTAGGTTAATTAGCGACTCCAAATTGTCCATAGGTATGAATGTGAGTGTGAATGGTTGTTTGTCTATATGTGCCCTGGGATTGGCTGGCCACCAGTCCAGGGTGTACCCCACCTCTCGCCCCAAGATAGCTGGGATAGGCTCCAGTGCCCCCCCGCTACCCTCATGAGTATAAGCGGTAGAAAATGAATGAATGATTTCCTGTCGGCTGCACGGTGGTTAAGTGGTTAGCACACAGGCCTCACAGCTAGGAGACCCGGGTTCAATTCCACCTTTGGCCATCTCTGTGTGGAGTTTGCATGTTCTTTTCTCCGGGTACTCCGGTTTCCTCCCACATTCCAAAAACATGCTAGGTCGCTAACATGAATGTGAGTGTGAATGGTTGTTTGTCTATATGTGCCCTGTGATTGGCTGGCCACCAGTCCAGGGTGTACCCCGCCTCTCGCCCCAAGATAGCTGGGATAGGCTCCAGTGCCCCCCCGCTACCCTCATGAGTATAAGCGGTAGAAAATGAATGAATGATTTCCTGTCGGCTGCACGGTGGTTAAGTGGTTAGCACACCGGCCTCACAGCTAGGAGACCCGGGTTCAATTCCACCTTTGGCCATCTCTGTGTGGAGTTTGCATGTTCTTTTCTCCGGGTACTCCGGCTTCCTCCCACATTCCAAAAACATGCTAGGTAGCTAACATGAATGTGAGTGTGAATGGTTGTTTGTCTATATGTGCCCTGTGATTGGCTGGCCACCAGTCCAGGGTGTACCCCGCCTCTCGCCCCAAGACAGCTGGGATAGGCTCCAGCAACCCCCCACTGACCCTCATGAGCATAAGCGGTAGAAAATGAATGAATGATTTCCTGTCGGCTGCATGGTGGTTAAGTGGTTAGCCTCACAGCTAGGAGACCCGGGTTCAATTCCACATTTGGCCATCTCTGTGTGGAGTTTGCATGTTCTTTTCTCCGGGTACTCCGATTTCCTCCCACATTCCAAAAACATGCTAGGTTAATTAGCGACTCCAAATTGTCCATAGGTATGAATGTGAGTGTGAATGGTTGTTTGTGTATATGTGCCCTGTGATTGGCTGGCCACCAGTCCACCAGTCCAGGGTGTACAGCTGGGATAGGCTCCAGCACCCCCATGCGACCCTTGTGAGCATAATCGGTAGAAACGGTGGCAGGGAATTTATTTCACTTCTTTCTGTTCATTAAAAAAGCAAAAATAGGCATACTTAATCATGATTAATCATGATTAATTCATTTCAAAACATTAATTGAATTCATTTAATTCAATTCAATTCAAATTTAGTGAAATGACTTTTTTTTGAAGCCCGTCGTTTGTACGGCGATGCTGCTGATTTATGACTACATTTCCCATGATGCTTAGGGTGCAGTTTCAGGAAGTAGTTAAGCAGCGTCTCCGACTCATCTTTTAGTAAGTTTGATCAAGTGTAGAATCATCCACCTTCTGTTTGGGCTACTGGGGCTTCCAACCATCCGAACCCTGAACTTTGTTTTCGTTGTTGTTGCTGGTTCAATTCCCCACGTAGTCATATTTGTAGGATATTTCAGTTCAGTTTCAGCATTCAATAATAATAATAATGATAATGATTACAGCAATGCCTTTAATTGCAAATGGTGATCAGAAGATCACCGTGTGCCTTTTCGTGTGTCAGACATGGAGGTTGGGTAAACGTCCTCTCCTAAGTCCTCGTCCTTGTGACTGACTCACAGGTACTCAGCAAAGACTCGAATTGCATTGACTCGTGGGTATGCAGGGATGACTCAAGTTTCCCTGACTCACAGGTGCTCGATGAAGACTTGAGTTTCAAGGACTCACAGGAACTTAACTTTGGCTCAAATTTCACAGACTCTGGAATACTTCACCAAGACTCGAGTTTCACTGATTCGTGAGTGCTCGACAAAGACTCGTGGGTATTCAGTTTCCCTGACTCACAGGTGCTCGATGAAGACTCAAGTTTCAATGACTCACAGGAACCTGACTCAAGCTCCACTTTCACTGACTCAAGAGTACTTGACGAAGACTCGAGTTTCACTGATTCATGAGTGCTCGACGAAGACTCAAATTTGACTGACTCACAGGTTCTCAATGAAGACGCAAGTTTCCCTGACTCACGGGTACTCAGAAAGACTCAAATTTCATTGACTCATGGGTATTCAGCAAAGACTCAAGTTTCACTGACTCACAGGTGCTCGATGAAGGCCCAAGTTTATGACTCACAGGAACCTGACTCAGGCTCAAGTTTCACTGACTCAAGAGTACTTGACGAAGACTCGAGTTTCACTGATTCATGAGTGCTCGATGAAGACTCAAGCGTCAGTGACTCACAGGAACCTGACTAAGGCTCAAATTTGAACTGACTCAAGAGTACTTGACGAAGACTCGAGTTTCACTGATTCATGAGTGCTCGATGAAGACTCAAGCGTCAGTGACTCACAGGAACCTGACTAAGGCTCAAATTTGAACTGACTCAAGAGTACTTGACGAAGACTCGAGTTTCACTGATTCATGAGTGCTCGACGAAGACTCAAATTTGACTGACATTTGACTGACTCACAGGTTCTCAATGAAGACTCAAGTTTCACTGACTCAGGGGACTCAGTGACTCCCTGACTCACAGGTGCTCGATGAAGACTCAAGTTTCACTGACTCACAGGAACCTGACTAAGGATCAAATTTCACTGACAAAGACTCGAGTTTCACTGATTCATGAGTGCTCGACGAAGACTCAAATTTGACTGACTCACAGGTTCTCAACGAAGACTCAAGTTTCACTGACTCACAGGTACTCGACAAAAAAATTCACCAACTCGAGGGTACTTGACAAAAACTGAAATGCAAATGGTGATCAGAAGATCACCGTGTGCCTTTTCGTGTGTCAGACATGGAGGTTGGGTAAACGTCCTCGTCCTTGTGCCGACTGTCCGTACAGGCATGTATCTTTGTTATCGGCATTGTCGGCCGAGTTGTACTCGTCAGGCTTAGAGGTGACTTTGGTCTTCAGGTGAGCGTGCACACGTGGAACGATGCTGCCTTTAATAGTCCAGCAGCAATGGCGTACAGCCGTGCAGTAACAAGAATGCCAATTCCAGATGCCCGCATTGTCAGCCCCATCGAGCAAACAAAACAACGTTCTCTCCATAGCTTGAACCCATCTTTAACCACGGTGCGTGAACAATATACATTTAGATTTAGAGATTTCCTCTCTGCCGCCCACATTTCTTTGCACAAGCAGCCCACAGTGAGCTGAGTGGAAGCAAAGACGTGCACGCTGCTCTTGATTGCAGCCGCCAATCAGCCCCATCCGACCCGACACATTCAGGGACGCGAGGTCCATTTAGCACCACATCTGCGTTATAGTATGCTGAAAGAAGTTGGAAAGTCGGAGTAAGAATGCAGTCAAGTCTTCCTGAAAACTGTTTCATGTTGAAAGCCCTCTAGACGTGAAATAACAACCCTATAGTCACCTTTACATTGCTACACATAGTAATAGAAAATAAGCTATACAGTAAGTCATCAAAATATATCTACCAACTTTTAAATATGTGTTATTTTACATTATTAGAGCCCTCTACACATGAAATAACAACCCTATAGTCACCTTTACACTGCTAGACATAGTAATAGAAAATAAGATATACAGTAAGTCATAAAAATATATCTACCAACTTCTAGATATGTCTTTTTTTAACATTATTAGAGCCCTCTACACATGAAATAACAACCCTATAGTCACCTTTATACTGCTAGACATAGTAATAGAAAATAAGATATACAGTAAGTCATAATAATATATCTACCAACTTCTAAATATGTGTTTTTTAAACATTATTAGAGCCCTCTACACATGACATAACACCCCTATAGTCACCTTTATACTGCTAGACATAGTAATAGAAAATAAGATATACAGTAAGTCATAAAAATATATCCACCAACTTCTATATATGTGTTTTTTTTACATTATTAGAGCCCTCTACACATGACATAACACCCCTATAGTCACCTTTACACTGCTAGACATAGTAATAGAAAATAAGATATACAGTAAGTCATAAAAATATATCTACCAACTTCTAAATATGTGTTTTTTTAAACATTATTAGAGCCCTCTACACATGACATAACACCCCTATAGTCACCTTTACACTGCTAGACATAGTAATAGAAAATAAGATATACAGTAAGTCATAAAAATATATCTACCAACTTCTAAATATGTCTTTTTTTAAAACATTATTAGAGCCCTCTACACATGACATAACAACCCTATAGTCACCTTTACATTGCTACACATAGTAATAGAAAATAAGCTATACAGTAAGTCATCAAAATATATCTACCAACTTTTAAATATGTGTTATTTTACATTATTAGAGCCCTCTACACATGAAATAACAACCCTATAGTCACATTTACACTGCTAGACATAGTAATAGAAAATAAGATGTACAGTAAGTCATAATAATATATCTACCAACTTCTAGATATGTGTTTTTTTAACATTATTAGAGCCCTCTACACATGAAATAACAACCCTATAGTCACCTTTATACTGCTAGACATAGTAATAGAAAATAAGATATACAGTAAGTCATAAAAATATATCCACCAACTTCTATATATGTGTTTTTTTTACATTATTAGAGCCCTCTACACATGACATAACACCCCTATAGTCACCTTTATACTGCTAGACATAGTAATAGAAAATAAGATATACAGTAAGTCATAAAAATATATCTACCAACTTCTAAATATGTGTTTTTTAAACATTATTAGAGCCCTCTACACATGACATAACACCCCTATAGTCACCTTTACACTGCTACACATAGTAATAGAAAATAAGCTATACAGTAAGTCATCAAAATATATCTACCAACTTTTAAATATGTGTTATTTTACATTATTAGAGCCCTCTACACATGAAATAACAACCCTATAGTCACATTTACACTGCTAGACATAGTAATAGAAAATAAGCTATACAGTAAGTCATCAAAATATATCTACCAACTTCTAAATATGTGTTATTTAAACATTATTAGAGCCCTCTACACATGAAATAACAACCCTATAGTCACATTTACACTGCTAGACATAGTAATAGAAAATAAGATATACAGTAAGTCATAATAATATATCTACCAACTTCTAGATATGTGTTTTTTTAACATTATTAGAGCCCTCTACACATGAAATAACAACCCTATAGTCACCTTTACACTGCTAGACATAGTAATAGAAAATAAGATATACAGTAAGTCATAAAAATATATCCACCAACTTCTATATATGTGTTTTTTTTTACATTATTAGAGCCCTCTACACATGACATAACACCCCTATAGTCACCTTTACACTGCTAGACATAGTAATAGAAAATAAGATATACAGTAAGTCATAAAAATATATCCACCAACTTCTATATATGTGTTTTTTTTACATTATTAGAGCCCTCTACACATGACATAACACCCCTATAGTCACCTTTACACTGCTAGACATAGTAATAGAAAATAAGATATACAGTAAGTCATAAAAATATATCCACCAACTTCTATATATGTGTTTTTTTTTACATTATTAGAGCCCTCTACACATGACATAACACCCCTATAGTCACCTTTACACTGCTAGACATAGTAATAGAAAATAAGATATACAGTAAGTCATAAAAATATATCTACCAACTTCTAAATATGTCTTTTTTTAAAACATTATTAGAGCCCTCTACACATGACATAACACCCCTATAGTCACCTTTACACTGCTAGACATAGTAATAGAAAATAAGATATACAGTAAGTCATGAAAATATATCTACCAAATTCTGGATGTGTTGTTTTAAACATTATTAGAGCCCTCTGCACATGACATAACACCCCTATAGTCACCTTTACACTGCTAGACATAGTAATAGAACATAAGATATTCAGTAAGTCATAAAAATATATCTACCAAATTCTGGATGTGTTTTTTTAAACATTATTAGAGCCCTCTAGACATCAAATAACACCCCTACAGTCACCTTTACACTGCAAGAAATAGTAATAGAAAATAAGCTATACATTAAGTCATTAAAATATATCTACCAACTTCTATATATGTGGGGTTTTTTACATTATTAGAGCCCTCTACACATGAAATAACAACCCTATAGTCACATTTACACTGCTAGACATAGGAATAGAAAATAAGATGTACAGTAAGTCATAAAAATATATCCACCAACTTCTAAATATGTGTTTTTTTAAACATTATTAGAGCCCTCTACACATGACATAACACCCCTATAGTCACCTTTACACTGCTAGACATAGTAATAGAAAACTTGAGTTTTCCCGACTTTGAAGGCCGTATCATCGATTGGTCATCGACAGAATGGTTGCAAAGACGTAAACGGGCTGCTTACGGTGTCTGTGACTCCATTTTAGCAGGCGAAGTCATGTCGGAGTGATTATTATGTGGTTATGCTGCGTATCAATGAATGACCACTGCGACAAATCTGGATTACCATCCCGGAGCCATCAATCAATGTAGCCTTTGGTCGTGCATGAATTTGCTAGGTAATTGCTCCCGTCTAGCATAACAATATGAATTTAGAGGCGGCTCTTTGAACGTATATGGCTGACCGCTACAATACCAGTACCAACAATACCATGCCTGCGGTAAATAGTACCTTTATGGAGATAATATTTTTTATTTATTAATTATTATATTAATTAATTATTATTTTATATTATTTATTTCATTTTTTATGGAGACTGTCCATCAAGACACGAAAAGGAACGCTAAACACAAAGCCCGCATGAACAAATGATACTTGGCTCAATTGGGATCATAACAGTGATGTGCGAGTAATCAACGAGTCGTTCGCTGAACGGCGACTCAATGGTGCTTGTGTCTATTCACTGATTCACTGGCGCACTCTTGATACTCGTGTAGAAAAGTCGCGTCACATCGACGCAACGATTTTTTTCACCAACTAACGGGTACTCCACCGAGACTTGGATTTCACACAACGGGGGCTCAGATTACAGCGACTCATGATTAATTGCCAAAGAGTCGAGTTTCATCAACAAGAGTCATGTATCATCCATTTCTGGATACTGGATACTCTTTGACTCAATAGTACTCAACAAAAACAACAATTTTACCGACTCAAGGTACTCGACAAAGACCCAAAATGTAACAAAGAATGGGTACTCGACGAAGACCCAAGTTTCACAGACTCCCGGAGTTACGATGAAGACTCGACAAAAACTTGAATTCCACCGACTCCCAGGTACTTAATGGAGGTTCAATGAAGAGTCATGATTCATTGACAAAGACTAGAGTTTCACCGACTCACAGGAACTTGACTAAGGCTCAAATTTCACCGACTCGAGGGTACTCGAGTTATGGGTGCTCGAGGAAGACTGGAGTCTGACTGACTCACAGGTACTCAGCAAAGACTCGAATTGCATTGACTCGTGGGTATGCAGGGATGACTCAAGTTTCCCTGACTCACAGGTGCTCGATGAAGACTTGAGTTTCAAGGACTCACAGGAACTTAACTTTGGCTCAAATTTCACAGACTCTGGAATACTTCACCAAGACTCGAGTTTCACTGATTCGTGAGTGCTCGACAAAGACTCGTGGGTATTCAGCGAAGACTCAAGTTTCACTGACTCACAGGTGCTCGATGAAGACTCAAGTTTCAATGACTCACAGGAACCTGACTTGGGCTCAAGTTTCACTGACTCAAGAGTACTTGACGAAGACTCGAGTTTCAATGATTCGTGAGTGCTCGACGAAGACTCAAATTTGACTGACTCACAGATTCTCAATGAAGACCCAAGTTTCCCTGACTCGCGGGTACTCAGAAAGACTCAAATTTCATTGACTCATGGGTATTGAGCGAAGACTCAAGTTTCACTGACTCACAGGTGCTCGATGAAGACTCAAGTTTCAATGACTCACAGGAACCTGACTCAAGCTCCAGTTTCACTGACTCAAGAGTACTTGACGAAGACTCGAGTTTCACTGATTCATGAGTGCTCGATGAAGACTCAAGCGTCAGTGACTCACAGGAACCTGACCAAGACTCAAATTTGAACTGACTCAAGAGTACTTGACGAAGACTCGAGTTTCACTGATTCATGAGTGCTCGACAAAGACTCAAATTTGACTGACATTTGACTGACTCACAGGTTCTCAATGAAGACTCAAGTTTCACTGACTCAGGGGACTCAGTGACTCCCTGACTCACAGGTGCTCGATGAAGACTCAAGTTTCACTGACTCACAGGAACCTGACTAAGGATCAAATTTCACTGACAAAGACTCGAGTTTCACTGATTCATGAGTGCTCGACGAAGACTCAAATTTGACTGACTCACAGGTTCTCAATGAAGACTCGAGTTTCACAGGTACTCGACAAAAAAATTCACCATCTCGAGGGTACTTGACAAAAACTGAAATGCTCTAAAGACTTGGGTTTCACTGACTCACAACTGCTCAATGAAGTCTCTGTTTGACCGACTCAAGGGTACTTGAAGAAGACTCGGATTTCACTGACTGGCAGGCATTTGATGAACATGACTCACAACTCTTATCACCCGACTTACGGGTGCTTGACAAGGCTCGCGAGTCATCAATTCAAGGGTACTTGACTCAAGTTTCACCAACCTACTTGCGCTTGACAAAGACTCAGGTGTCTGACTCACAGGGTACTTGAGGGTGACTCGAATTTGAACGACTTGAGGGTACTCAACAAAGTCAATTTGAACGACTCACAGGTACTCGATAAAGACCCAGATTTCAGCAACTGAGGGGTGCTCGATGAAGACTTGAATTGAAAAGAGTGAATAGAGTACCCGATTCATTTCGCGGAGTTGTGCTTGACAAAGACTCAGGTGTCTCTGACTCACAGGGCACTTGAGGGTGACTCGAATTTGAACGACTTGAGGGTACTCAACAAAGTAAATTTGAACGACTCACAGGTACTCGATAAAGACCCAGATTTCAGCAACTGAGGGGTGCTCGATGAAGACTTGAATTGAAAAGAGTGAATAGAGTACCCGATTCATTTCGCGGAGTGACTCATAAGAATCGTTTAGCTTTAATGTTTTTCCAGGGTTTTGTCCATCTGTACAAACCACTGTATGGGTTGCTGGCACCGGCATCAGTCAAGCATGAATGAAGTGTTTCATGGTGCCCATCTGTCTTCCCAGGTAGGCTGGTGGGAGAAGGGCGTGCTGAGGTTGCGATCTCCCGCCTGGTCCCGCTACGGGTCTTTCCTGAAACCTCCAGACGACGCCCAGCACCTGCGTGTCGTCACGCTGGAGGAAAGACCTTTTGTCATCGTGGAGCTGGCAGACCCCGCATCGGGGACTTGCATCCGGGACTCGGTACCCTGCAGACGGCCACTCAACGCCAGGTTTGAACAGGAACAATAATCCCCAGCATAGGATGCGTGTGCGTCCGTAACCCACGCCAAGCTAAAACTCAACTCTGAACCCCCGGTGTCACTTCCTGTCGTACCGCCGCCCATCACTCTGGAACACATTTGCAGCAACACATGGCAGCTTGCCGTATTTATGCGTTTTTGTCTTATTATGTCTACTACATTGGGTGATTGTAATGTAAAGTGACTATAGGGGTGTTATTTTATGTTTAGAGAGCTCTAAAAATGTCTTATTGTCTCTTGTTATGTCTACTATATTGGATCATTGGAGTGTAATGTTAAAACATGTATTTAGAAGGTCATAACAGGTTTTGTCTTATTATTTAAACTATATTGGGTAATAGGAGTGTAAAGGTGACTATAGGGGTGTTATTTTATGTCTAGAGAGCTCTAAAAATGTTTGATAATGTTAAAACATGTATTTAGAAAGTCATAACAGGTTTTCTCTGACTTATTTTCTCTTATTATTTATACTATATTGGGTAATAGGAGTGTAAAGGTGATTATAGGGTTGTTACTTTATGTCTAGAGAGCTCTAAAAATGTTTGATAATGTTAAAACATGTATTTAGTAGGTCATAACAGGTTTTCTTTGACTTATTTTCTTTTATTATTTATACTATATTGGGTAACAGGAGTGTAAAGCTGACTATAGGGGTGTTATTTTATGTCTAGAGAGCTCTAAAAATGTTTGATAATGTTAAAACATGTATTTAGAAAGTCATAACAGGTTTCCTCTGACTTATTTTCTCTTATTATTTATACTATATTGGGTAATAGGAGTGTAAAGGTGACTATAGGGGTGTTATTTTATGTCTAGAGAGCTCTAAAAATGTTTGATAATGTTAAAACATGTATTTAGAAGGTCATAACAGGTTTTCTCTGACTTATTTTCTCATTATTTATACTATATTGGGTAATAGGAGTGTAAAGGTGATTATAGGGTTGTTACTTTATGTCTAGAGAGCTCTAAAAATGTTTGATAATGTTAAAACATGTATTTAGTAGGTCATAACAGGTTTTCTTTGACTTATTTTCTTTTATTATTTATACTATATTGGGTAACAGGAGTGTAAAGCTGACTATAGGGGTGTTATTTTATGTCTAGAGAGCTCTAAAAATGTTTGATAATGTTAAAACATGTATTTAGAAAGTCATAACAGGTTTTCTCTGAGTTATTTTATCTTATTATTTATACTATATTGGGTAATAGGAGTGTAAAGGTGACTATAGGGGTGTTATTTTATGTCTAGAGAGCTCTAAAAATGTTTGATAATGTTAAAACATGTAGTTCGAAGGTCATAACAGGTTTTCTCTGACTTATTTTCTCTCATTATTTAGACTATATTGGGTAACGGAGTGTAAAGGTGACTATAGGGGTGTTATTTTATGTCTAGAGAGCTCTAAAAATGTTTGATAAAGTTAAAACATGTATTTGGTAGGTCAGAACAGGTTTTCTCATTCTACCCAATGTAGTAGACATAATATGAGGAAATAAGACGGAGAAAATGTGTTTAAATACGCTTTTTACAGCAGGGTGGTCTTGCTGTATAGAGGATCTTTGACTAGCATTTGCATAGTAGGTTACTAAAAACAGCAGGGTGCTCTTGCCGTATAGAAGATCTTTGAATAGCATTTCTGTAGGAGGTTACTAAAAACAGCAGGGTGCTCTTGCCGTAAAGAAGATCTTTGACCAGCATTTGCATAGTAGGTTACTAAAAACTGCAGAGTGCTCTTGCCGTATAGAGGATCTTTGACTAGCATTTGCATAGTAGGTTACTAAAAACAGCAGAGTGCTCTTGCCATATAGAAGATCTTTGACTGGCATTTGCATAGTAGGTTACTAAAAACAGCAGAGTGCTCTTGCCGTATAGAGGATCTTTGACTGGCATTTGCATAGTAGGTTACTAAAAACAGCAGAGTGCTCTTGCCATATAGAAGATCTTTGACTGGCATTTGCATAGTAGGTTACTAAAAACAGCAGAGTGCTCTTGCCGTATAGAGGATCTTTGACTGGCATTTGCATAATAGGTTACTAAAAACAGCAGAGTGCTCTTGCCGTATAGAAGATCTTTGACTGGCATTTGCATAGTAGGTTACTAAAAACAGCAGAGTGCTCTTGCCGTATAGAAGATCTTTGACTGGCATTTGCATAGTAGGTTACTAAAAACAGCAGAGTGCTCTTGCCGTATAGAGGATCTTTGACTGGCATTTGCATAGTAGGTTACTAAAAACAGCAGAGTGCTCTTGCCGTATAGAGGATCTTTGACTAGGATTTCCATAGTAGGTTACTAAAAACAGCAGGGTGCTCTTGCGGTATAGAGGTTTTGGAATCAGACACGGCCAGAGTGAAGCTTTCTAGTCCGTCATCCCCCCTGAAGGCACGACAGCACCTATCCAACACAGCTCCATCAAACCTGTCAGCACTTTCATTTCATCTCCTTTCCTTGAAACCTTTCCTTCTTCACTCTCCTTCCAGCACCAACCACGAGGGCGTGGCTCCCAGGAAGCAATGCTGCAAGGGCTTCTGCATCGACATCCTCAAGAGATTGGCCAAGATCGTGGGCTTCACCTACGACCTCTACCTCGTGACCAACGGGAAGCACGGCAAGAAAATCGATGGCGTTTGGAACGGCATGATTGGAGAGGCGAGTGTCATTCCGCTTTTTTTTTTTTTTTTTTTTTTTCGCCTCCGGGCTTGTTTATTCGCGCCTGGGCTTGTTTGTGCTGAATTTTCCCGTCAGTAAGCTGTATGCTAACATTCCTCCGCCTCCTGGGTGACCATTAAAGACGAGAAGACGCCGAGAGAGAGAGAAAGCAGACAGTTACACTAATTAGACGGACAAGCATGATGCTCCTGCAAACACCACCCGGCGTGTTTATCTGACTAAACGTTGGCGCAGACCTTCTGGCCAGTTTGATCCGTCCTTGATATTTGCTTTCCGTACGCTTCGCCATGTCCTCTCAGGAGCCGCACAAAGGACAAGGTGGGAAGATCGCTTTGGAAAACCTTTTGGTTAGCATTGTTCTGGAAGTCGAATGAAAAGATCTCAGCTTAGCCGCCACGGTACCTGAAATAGATGGCAACACCCACTAAGAGCCATCCAAACCGGAGCCTGTTCACTAGTTTGGGCTTTGACCCCCATGGAAACGGCCTTCTGGGTGCCATGACACCATCTTTGTTGAGTCAGTCATCTTTGTAAAAGATCTTTGATCTGAAAACACACGTTTGTTGTGGAGACCAGCCAATACACTGCTGTACATTTGCATAGTAGCTTACTAAAAACAGCAGGGTGCTCTTGCCGTTTAGAGGATCTTTGACTTGCATTTGCATAGTAGGTTACTAAAAACAGCAGCGTGCTCTTGCTGTATAGAGGATCTTTGACTAGCATTTGCATAGTAGGCTACTAAAACAGCAGTGTGCTCTTGTCGTATAGAGGATCTTTGATTGGCATTTGCATAATAGGTTACTAAAAACAGCAGGGTGCTCTTGCCGTATAGAGGATCTTTGACTGGCATTTCCATAGTAGGTTACTAAAAACAGCAGGGTGCTCTTGCCGTATAGAAGATCTTTGAATAGCATTTCTGTAGGAGGTTACTAAAAACAGCAGGGTGCTCTTGCCGTAAAGAGGATCTTTGACTGGCATTTGCATAGTAGCTTACTAAAAACAGCAGGGTGCTCTTGCCGTATAGAGGATCTTTGATTGGCATTTGCATAATAGGTTACTAAAAACAGCAGGGTGCTCTTGCCGTATAGAGGATCTTTGACTGGCATTTCCATAGTAGGTTACTAAAAACAGCAGGGTGGTCTTGCCGTATAGAAGATCTTTGACTAGGATTTCCATTGTAGGTTACTAAAAACAGCAGGGTGCTCTTGCCGTTTAGAGGATCTTTGACTAGCATTTGCATAGTAGGTTACTAAAAACAGCAGCGTGCTCTTGCTGTATAGAGGATCTTTGACTAGCATTTGCATAGTAGGCTACTAAAAACAGCAGTGTGCTCTTGTCGTATAGAGGATCTTTGATTGGCATTTGCATAATAGGTTACTAAAAACAGCAGGGTGCTCTTGCCGTATAGAGGATCTTTGACTGGCATTTCCATAGTAGGTTACTAAAAACAGCAGGGTGCTCTTGCCGTATAGAAGATCTTTGAATAGCATTTCTGTAGGAGGTTACTAAAAACAGCAGGGTGCTCTTGCCGTAAAGAGGATCTTTGACCAGCATTTCCATAGTAGGTTACTAAAAACAGCAGCATGCTCTTGCCGTTTAGAGGATCTTTGACTGGCATTTGCATAATAGGTTACTAAAAACAGCAGGGTGCTCTTGCCGTATAGAGGATCTTTGACTTGCATTTGCATAGTAGGTTACTAAAAACAGCAGTGTGCTCTTGCCGTATAGAGGATCTTTGACTAGCATTTGCATAGTAGCTTACTAAAAACAGCAGGGTGCTCTTGCCGTTTAGAGGATCTTTGACTTGCATTTGCATAGTAGGTTACTAAAAACAGCAGGGTGCTCTTGCCGTTTAGAGGATCTTTGACTTGCATTTGCATAGTAGGTTACTAAAAACAGCAGTGTGCTCTTGCCGTATAGAGGATCTTTGACTAGCATTTGCATTGTAGCTTACTAAAAACAGCAGGGTGCTCTTGCCGTTTAGAGGATCTTTGACTTGCATTTGCATAGTAGGTTACTAAAAACAGCAGCGTGCTCTTGCTGTATAGAGGATCTTTGACTTGCATTTGCATAGTAGGCTACTAAAACAGCAGTGTGCTCTTGTCGTATAGAGGATCTTTGACTAGCATTTGCATAGTAGCTTACTAAAAACAGCAGTGTGCTCTTGCCGTATAGAGGATCTTTGACTAGCATTTGCATAGTAGGTTACTAAAAACAGCAGCGTGCTCTTGCTGTATAGAGGATCTTTGACTAGCATTTGCATAGTAGGCTACTAAAACAGCAGTGTGCTCTTGTCGTATAGAGGATCTTTGATTGGCATTTGCATAATAGGTTACTAAAAACAGCAGGGTGCTCTTGCCGTATAGAGGATCTTTGACTGGCATTTCCATAGTAGGTTACTAAAAACAGCAGGGTGCTCTTGCCGTATAGAAGATCTTTGAATAGCATTTCTGTAGGAGGTTACTAAAAACAGCAGGGTGCTCTTGCCGTAAAGAGGATCTTTGACCAGCATTTCCATAGTAGGTTACTAAAAACAGCAGCATGCTCTTGCCGTTTAGAGGATCTTTGACTGGCATTTGCATAATAGGTTACTAAAAACAGCAGGGTGCTCTTGCCGTATAGAGGATCTTTGACTGGCATTTGCATAGTAGGTTACTAAAAACAGCAGTGTGCTCTTGCCGTATAGAGGATCTTTGACTGGCATTTGCATAGTAGGTTACTAAAAACAGCAGTGTGCTCTTGTCGTATAGAGGATCTTTGATTGGCATTTGCATAGTAGGTTACTAAAAACAGCAGGGTGCTCTTGCCGTATAGAAGATCTTTGAATAGCATTTCTGTAGGAGGTTACTAAAAACAGCAGGGTGCTCTTGCCGTAAAGAGGATCTTTGACCAGCATTTCCATAGTAGGTTACTAAAAACAGCAGCATGCTCTTGCCGTTTAGAGGATCTTTGACTGGCATTTGCATAATAGGTTACTAAAAACAGCAGGGTGCTCTTGCCGTATAGAGGATCTTTGACTGGCATTTGCATAGTAGGTTACTAAAAACAGCAGTGTGCTCTTGTCGTATAGAGGATCTTTGATTGGCATTTGCATAGTAGGTTACTAAAAACAGCAGGGTGCTCTTGCCGTATAGAGGATCTTTGACTGGCATTTCCATAGTAGGTTACCATAAACAGCCGCGTGCTCTTGCCGTATAGAAGATCTTTGACTATCATTTGAATAGTAGGTTACTAAAAACAGCCGGGTGGTCTTGCCGTATAGAGGATCTTTTCCTGGCCTAGGCGTTAGTAGTTAGGGCCGAGAGAGATATTACTTTCCTTCATCCACATTTGTCTCCCCAGGTGGGCTCCTTGTCCAAACCTTTCCATCCCTTGTGACTTGAGGCCTTGGCTGGACCTGTCTATCAAAACTATTTCCACTCACATGAAAAAAAGGCCGAGTTGGCGCGTTGTTTTCTCCAAACAAACAGCCGTGTGCTTTTTGATCGGATGTTCCAAAGCCTGACATTCTTTGATCAGGTAATCCAGACGCTCCGCTCGGCTTCGTTTTTCTGCTGATTTGCTGCGAAGGAGTGGATGTGCCACGTCTAATGTAGATTAACATTTCACCGCTACAATCAGCCGACGCAGCGCTTTTCCGGGGGGGGGGGGGGGGGGTGGCGGGAAGGAGCTCGCTCGGTATGCTAAGGAGACGCGGAGAGGACACGTGTTCGGTTCTTGTAACCATATGGCTCGTGCACATTTTTTTACAAGCGGCGTCTGATGCTAATTAGCCCGTGTGACATGACGACATTTTTTTTTCCTCTCAGGTGGTGTACAAGCGAGCCGACATGGCCATCGGCTCGCTGACCATCAACGAGGAGAGGTCGGAGGTTGTGGATTTCTCCGTCCCTTTCGTGGAAACGGGGATCAGTGTCATGGTCTCCCGTAGCAACGGAACCGTATCACCATCTGCTTTCCTAGGTGATTTCATTTGACCACAATATACTTATATACTGATTTATTGCATATTGTTTATGTAGATATTACGAGAAACAAACAATACTGTGTCGTTTTTTGGATTGTTATAATATTGTGAGCATAAAGTCCAAATACTTTTGCGCGGTGCCTTTGAAGAGCCCTACAGTCCAGCGGTGTGGGTGATGATGTTCGTCATGTGCCTGACCGTGGTGGCTGTGACCGTCTTCATCTTTGAGTTCTTCAGTCCCGTGGGCTACAACCGCAGTCTGCAAACCGGCAAGAGTGAGTGACCGATCTGGGGGGCTTTTTGTCCCCTCTGAGCAACCAACACACAGCTGACATGCTAACTTCATGCTAGGGGGAGCATAATATGTCTACTTTATTGGGTAATAGGAGTGTAAAAGTGACTATAGGGGTGTTATTTCATGCCTAGAGGGCTCTACTATTCTTAAAACACATATTTAGAGGTTTTCATTGTTTCATATGCCTCATTATGTCAACTACATTGGGTAATATGAGTGTAATAGTGACTATAGGGGTGTTATTTCAAGTGTGGAGAGCTCTAATAATGTTACAAAGCATATCTATGAGGTCATAAACGGGTTTCATATTTATAATATGTATTTTTTCTCTTATTATGTCTACTTTATAGGGTAATAAGAGTGTAAAAGTGACTATAGGGGTGTTAGTTCATGTCTAGAGGGCTCTAATATTGTTAAAAATATATGTTTATGAGGTCATAAACAGGTTTCATATTTATAATATGTATTTTTTCTCTTATTATGTCTACTTTATTGGGTAATAGGAGGGTAAAAGTGACTATAGGGGTGTTATTTCATGCCTAGAGGGCTCTAATATTCTTAAAACACATATTTAGAGGTTTTCATTGTTTCATATGCCTCATTATGTCAACTACATTGGGTAATATGAGTGTAATAGTGACTATAGGGGTGTTATTTCAAGTGTGGAGAGCTCTAATAATGTTACAAAGCATATCTATGAGGTCATAAACGGGTTTCATATTTATAATATGTCTTTTTTCTCTTATTATGTCTACTTTATAGGGTAATAAGAGTGTAAAAGTGACTATAGGGGTGTTAGTTCATGTCTAGAGGGCTCTAATATTGTTAAAAATATATGTTTATGAGGTCATAAACAGGTTTCATATTTATAATATGTATTTTTTCTCTTATTATGTCTACTTTATTGGGTAATAGGAGGGTAAAAATGACTATAGGGGTGTTATTTCATGCCTAGAGGGCTCTAATATTCTTAAAACACATATTTAGAGGTTTTCATTGTTTCATATGCCTCATTATGTCAACTACATTGGGTAATATGAGTGTAATAGTGACTATAGGGGTGTTATTTCAAGTGTGGAGAGCTCTAATAATGTTACAAAGCATATCTATGAGGTCATAAACGGGTTTCATATTTATAATATGTCTTTTTTCTCTTATTATGTCTACTTTATAGGGTAATAAGAGTGTAAAAGTGACTATAGGGGTGTTAGTTCATGTCTAGAGGGCTCTAATATTGTTAAAAATATATGTTTATGAGGTCATAAACAGGTTTCATATTTATAATATGTATTTTTTCTCTTATTATGTCTACTTTATTGGGTAATAGGAGGGTAAAAATGACTATAGGGGTGTTATTTCATGCCTAGAGGGCTCTAATATTCTTAAAACACATATTTAGAGGTTTTCATTGTTTCATATGCCTCATTATGTCAACTACATTGGGTAATATGAGTGTAATAGTGACTATAGGGGTGTTATTTCAAGTGTGGAGAGCTCTAATAATGTTACAAAGCATATCTATGAGGTCATAAACGGGTTTCATATTTATAATATGTCTTTTTTCTCTTATTATGTCTACTTTATTGGGTAATAGGAGTGTAAAAGTGACTATAGGGGTGTTATTTCATGCCTAGAGGGCTCTAATATTCTTAAAACACATATTTAGAGGCTTTCATTGTTTCATATGCCTCATTATGTCAACTACATTGGGTAATATGAGTGTAATAGTGACTATAGGGGTGTTATTTCATGTGTGGAGAGCTCTAATAATGTTACAAAGCATATCTATGAGGTCATAAACCGGTTTCATATTTATAATTTTGGGTAATAGCAGTGTAATAGTGACTATAGGGGTGTTATGTCATGTCTAGAGGGCTCTAATATTGTTAAAACACATATTTAGAGGTTTTCATGGTCTCATATGTCTTATTATGTCTACTACATTGGGTAATATGAGTGTAATAGTCACTATAGGGGTGTTAGTTCACATGTAGAGGGCTCTAATAATGTTAAAAATATATATTTATGAGGTCATAAACAGGTTTCATATTTATAATATGTCTTTTTTCTCTTATGTCTAATTTATTGGGTAATAGCAGTGTAATAGTGACTATAGGGGTGTTATGTCATGTCTAGAGGGCTCTAATATTGTTAAAACACATATTTAGAGGTTTTCATTGTCTCATATGTCTTTTTAGGTTGACTACATTGATACCTATTCATACCTATGGACAATTTGGAGTCGCCAATGAACCGAATTAATTAATTAACCTAATTAACCTAATTAATTAACCTAGCATGTTTTTGGAATTTGGGAGGAAACCGGAGTACCCGGACAAAACCCACGCATGCACGGGGAGAACATGCAAACTCCACACAGAGATGGCCGAGTGTGGAATTGAACTCGGGTCTCCTAGCTGTGTGGCATGCACACCACTTGGTCACCGTGCAGCCGTTTTCTACGTCATATATGTTATAATTTAATAATATATCTATTTTCCATTATAATGTCTACTATATTGGGTCATAGGAAGTGTAACGAGGACTATAGGGGTGTTATTTCATCTGTAGAGAGCTCTAATGAGTATTTATTAGAAGATTATGAAGCTCATTTTTATTGCTATATCAGTTGCTCAGGTTTGATTCTGGTGTTTGTGGACAGAGGCCGGTGGCTCGACTTTCACCATCGGAAAGTCGGTGTGGCTTTTATGGGCCATCGTCTTCAACAACTCGGTTCCGGTGGAGAACCCCAGAGGAACAACTAGCAAGATCATGGTGCTGATCTGGGCCTTCTTTGCCGTCATCTTCCTGGCCTCCTACACGGCTAACCTGGCTGCCTTCATGATCCAGGAGGAGTACATCGACACCGTGTCGGGCCTCTCGGACAAGAAGGTACTTCAAGTTCTCGATACCGATGAGCTAAAAAAAGGCTAATTAAAGTCGTAAGGGAGCCAAATAGCATGAATTCAAGTGTTAGCATTGATTAAAGTGGAGGACTTGAAGAAAGGACTCAAATCTAAGTCAACATCAGAGTTGCTGAGTCCTTCTAAGTCCTGCTTAAAGTCCACACGTTGACCTTTATCCCCCAAAGATGTGGGTTTCATATTTATCATATGTCTTTTTTCTCTTAATAGGAGCGTAAAAGTGACTATAGGGGTGTTATTTCATGTGTGGAGGACTCTAATATTGTTAAAACACATATTTAGAGGTTTTCATTGTCTCATATGTCTTATTAGGTCTACTACATTGGGTAATATGAATGTAATAGTGACTATAGGGGTGTTAGTTCATATGTAGAGGGCTCTAATAATGTTTAAAAAATATATCTAGAAGGTCATTAACGGGTTTCAAGTTCATAATATGTATTTTTTTTTCTCTTATTATGTCTAATTTACTGGGTAATATGAGTGTAAAATTGACTCTAGGGGTGCTATTTAATGTCTGGAGGGCTCTAATATTGTTTAAACACATATTTAGAGGTTTGCATTGTCTCATATGCCTTATTAGGTCTACTACATTGGGTAATATGAGTGTAATAGTGACTATAGGGGTGTTAGTTCATGTGTAAAAGGCTCTAATGTCAAAAAAGTATATCTATGAGGTGATAAACAGGTTTCATATTCATAATATGTCTTTTTTTCTCTTATAATGTCTACGTTATTGGGTAATAGGAGTGTACAAGTGACTATAGGGGTGCTAGTTCATGTGTAGAGGGCTCTAATATTGTTAAAACACATATTTAGAGGTTTTCATTGTCTCATATGTCTTATTAGGTCTACTACATTGGGTAATATGAGTGTAATAGTGACTATAGGGGTGTTAGTTCATGTGTAGAGGGCTCTAATAATGTCAAGAAAATATATCTAGGAGGTCATTAACAGGTTTCATGTTTATAATATGTATTTTGTATCTTATTATGTCAAATTTATTGGGTAATAGGAGTGTAAAATTGACTATAGGGGTGTTATTTCATGTGTGGAGGACTCTAATAATGTTAAAAGACATATTTAGAGGTTTTCTTTGTCTCATATGTCTTATTAGGTCTACTACATTGGGTAATATGAGTGTAATAGTGACTATAGGGGTGTTAGTTCATGTGTAGAGGGCTCTAATAATGTCAAAAAAGTATATCTATGAGGTGATAAACAGGTTTCATGTTTATAATATGTATTTTTATCTTATTATGTCAACTTTATTGGGTAATAGGAGTGTAAAATTGACTATAGGGGTGTTATTTCATGTTTGGAGGACTCTAATAATGTTAAAACACATATTTAGAGGTTTTCATTGTCTCATATGTCTTATTGTCTCTTATTGGACACCGTGTCGGGCCTCTCGGACAAGAAGGTACTTCAAGGCCTCGATACCGATGAGCTAAAAAAAGGCTAATTAAAGTCATCAGGGAGCCAAATAGCATGAATTGAAGTGTTAGCATTGATTAAAGTGAAGCACTTGAAGAAAAGACGAGAATCTCAGTCAACATCAGAGTTGCTGAGTCCTCCTAAGTCCTCCTAAGTCCTCCTAAGTCCAAAGTGGTGAGTGCGCAAAGGGGAGACTAAGAGGTCAAACAGATTGTTGCACAGCCTGAGGTTATCTCCCGCCTCCCGTTTAGTTCCAGCATCCCGAGGAGCAGTACCCGCCTCTCAAGTTTGGCACGGTGCCCAACGGGAGCACGGAAAAGAACATCCGCTCCAACTACCCGGACATGCACCAGTACATGGGCAAGTACAACCAGAGAGGAGTGGAGGACGCCATTCTCAACCTCAAGACCGGGTTGGTTCTTACACGCCGTTTTAGCGCCATCCGTCTTCCATTTCCATTCCGAACATCCTTCCCAGATGCTTACGGGAAAACGACACAACAACTCGGGGTGCACCATCATTAACGAGGGGTGTGCCATAATTAATATTCTTGGTTATTATTGTTGTTGTGAACATTGTTACGCCAAAGAACTACATTAGCGGTGTAGTGACACCTTGCCACAGACAATAAATTCCTCAAAAATTATTATTCATAATAATAATTATTCAGAATTCACTCCACACTGTTTATTGTTCTCTGGTTCTACCATATCTTGGTAATGGTAATGGTAATGGTAATGGTAATGGTTTTATTTCATTTGAACGTGCATCAGATTACAATTGAGTGCATCACATAATAAAATAATAATAATAAAAAAATTAAAAATTAAAAATTAAAAATTAATTAAAAATTAAATTATTTTTAATTAATTTTTAATTTTTAAATTAAAAATTTATTAATAAAATAAAGTTTAAAAAAACTTAAAATATATTAGAAAATAAAAATAAAAATAAAAATAAAAATAAAAATAAAAATAAAAATAAAAATAAAAATAAAAATAAAAATAAAAATAAAAATAAAAATAAAATACATAAAAAACTATTCTCTGGTTCTACCATATCTTGGTAATGGTAATGGTTTTATTTCATTTGAACATGCATCAGATTCCAATTGAGTGCATCACATAATAAAATAATAATAATAATAAAAAAATTAAAAATTAAAAATTTAATTATTATTAATTAATTTTTAATTTTTAAATTAAAAATTAAATTATTATTAATTATTTTTTTATTTTTAAATTAAAAATTAATTAATAAAATGAAGTTTAAAAAAACTTAAAATATATTAGAAAATAAAAATAAAAATAAAAAACTAAAATCAAATCTTAAATTACATTAGGAAAGCAGGAAGTGAACAAATGTAACAGTTAGTGATTGTAAAAGTACCAGATGGAGGGGTAGGATTTAATAAGTTTTGCTTCTTCCTACTCCTTTTGGACATGTGGATGGGATGCACTCAATTGGAATCTTCAAATGAAATTAAACCATTACCATAATTCTTAAAATAATTATTCGTTATTAAAAATGAAAATGTAACTTTTTAGTGTAAAATTGAAATAGTTTTGATATCAAGTGTGAAAAGCGAATGAATGGACGGACGTGTGAGCTCTCTTACTGTGGCTCCAAATCTCATTTTCATCTTCTCTGGCGCGTTTTACTCCCGCATCCACTTCCTGTCACCGCCGACACCTTCACTACGCCGCTCACACGGGCGCCACCGGCGCACCTCCTCCTTTTCCACTACAATCCCATCACCAGGCATGCCTGTTGGGTAATCCCGGTCTACTTTATCCCCACCCCCGCCTTGTCACAGTCGCTTGAAATTCCAAGTATTTTGTTTGTTGCTTCCAGCCATCCGCCTTTCCAAACATAATGGGAATTTTTATCCAATGGTCGGTCTTCCTCGGCTCTATTTGCGTCCCGTCTCGCGCCTTCCGGTGTGTTTTTCCGGCTCTGTCCGTATTTCAACTTTCTAATCCTCATCCCTCTCCATCTCCATCCCGTGTCTTCTCCCCCTGAAGTGTGGAAATCTTTTTTCCTCCCGCTGTCACCGCGTATAAATCCCCATCCTTTCCCCCCCCCACACTTTCCGTCTTTACACTCATAAATTTCCCGCATCTCTGCCTTAACTTTTTTTTTTTTTTTTTTTTTTTAACATTTTTGGCTTTTTCTCCGCCAGCCCTGCTTTGCTATTCCGCTCGTTCTCGCTTCTTGCGTGCGAAGGCTTAACTTTTCATTCCTCATACTTCCCCCCCCCCCCCGCATCCTTCTTCACGCCAAAGCCCAAGAATATCTCTCCGCTGAAAAATGGCTGCCATCGCCGTAGCAGTGTCGCGCTACGCTGTGATCCCGCTGTTTAAAAATGTTTTATTAATTTAATAATAATATAATATAATATATTATATAATATATAATATAATATTTAATTTAAAAAAAAAGTACATCTGGAAAAGTTCTGGCTTGTTCTGTCGTGCATCTTTACCGATTCCTACCAAAATCGAGGAGCTTAAATCGGCTAAATAGGCGTCATTAGCTTCCACCATTCCATCGTTTTACTTTGGGAATATTTCCATCCCGTAATGTATGATGGTGTCTGTCATCCAGTGGACATTTCATCCCTCCATCCTCCTCCAAGGATGACAAAATGTTCCCTTTTCCGCCTCTCACAGGAAACTAGATGCCTTTATTTACGACGCTGCGGTGTTGAACTACATGGCCAGGAAGGACGAAGGTTGTAAGGTAGGTAGGAAGCACCTTCTCCGTCATCATAGGAAGGTTTCCATACAGCTTGTCCTCGGGTTTCTTTCATCGACCTGTTCTTCGTCCAAGGTGATGACCATAGGCTCGGGGAAGGTTTTTGCCACCACAGGCTACGGTATCGCCCTGCACAAAAACTCACGCTGGAAACGTCCTCTTGACCTGGCTCTTCTGCAGCTGGTGGGAGATGGTGAGGCCCGGCGGGGGGTGGGGGGGGTGGAGAGACACTAATTAGGTCAATGGCTGGAGGGAGGGAGGGAGGGGGGGTGTTAGGTGTTGAGGAATTCGGACCTGGAATGCAGGGGTGTCCAAAAATGGAAGGACCTTAGTCAAAGTATACTATATATTATATCTTATATATTTCATCATAGCTTTGTTATATAAGGGGAAAAACACATTATTCATATCAACTTTTTTTTTCCTTTTTAAATATTTTAAATATATATTTTAAATATTCCTTTTGAAATTTTCTTCTGATGTTATGACTTAAAATTATATATTGCATTTTTTCCTCATAACTTTATAATTTGTTTATTTCTCATATTATTACTAAATAACATTATAATAATATGCATAGAAATATTAATATAAATATAAATATTATTAAAAATATATAAAAAATATTATAAAAAATTATGAATAAATATTATAATATATAACATCAACAAGAAATATTAATAAATATTTACAATATTTTAATATTCGATGCTACTAAAATCACATAATTTTTCCACGTAATATTACAAGTTTATTCTCATAAAATTGCTACACATAGAAATATAAATATTATTAAAAAAATATATAAAAATATTATAAAAAATTATAAATAAATATTATAATATAAACAAGAAATATTGATAAATATTTACAATATTTTAATACTCGATGCTACTAAAATCGTATTTTTCCTCTGAATATTACAAGTTTATTCTCATAAAATTGCTACACGTAAAAATATTAATATAAATATTATAATATATATATAAATATTATAAAAAATTATAGAAAATATTATAATACATATAATATAAACAAGAAATATTAATACATATTTACAATATTTTAATACTCGATGCTACTAAAATCACATTATTTTTCTTCGGAATATTACAAGTTTATTCTCATAAAATTGCTACACATAGAAATATTAATATGAATATAAATATTATTTAAAAAATATATATAAATATTATAAAAATTATAGAAAATTTTATAATACATATAATATAAACAAGAAATATTAATACATATTTACAATATTTTAATACTCGATGCTACTAAAATCACATTATTTTTCCTCGATGTTTTTATTATTTTTTATTATGTTTTTATTTTTTACCTTTTCCAACCACTTTTGCTAATTATGTCTTTATTCCTATCATATTTTGACTTCAATTTGTTTTCATTTTTCCCCAACTTATTTTTCCAAAAATTCCCATTTTATTGTTTTGTTTCTGAAAATGTATGCTATTAAAATGCCGTTTTTTTTTTAATACGACCGTTTTCTCTTCATATTTTTACGTTTTTGTCATCAGATTATAACTATTTTTCCATTTCTGCTGATGTTTTCATGCCAACTATTTCATTTGTCAATTATGACTTTATTCCCACATTTCTACCACTCATAACATTTTTTCCCAACCAAATGTTCCCAAAAAGTCTTTTTTTAAAAGCATTCTATTTCAACTGTATGCTAAAAAAATGACATAATTTTTCCTCATAATATTTCAAAGTTATTTTCTTGCTTCATATTTGGACTTTATTCTTGGAAAATTACTGCTGAATTTTAATTTTTGCATTTTTTTTGTTAGTTTTCTTGTTAAATGATATTTTTAAAGGCCATAAAATAATATTTCAAAGTTATTTTCTTGTTAGATTCCAACTTTTTCGCGTCGTATTTTTTACTTTATTCTTGGAAAATTACTGCTTAATTTAAATTTTTGCATTTTTTTTGTTAGTTTTCTTGTTAAATGATATTTTTAAAGGCCATAAAATAATATTTCAAAGTTATTTTCTTGTTAGATTCCAACTTTTTCGCTTTGTATTTTTTACTTTATTCTTGGAAAATTACTGCTTAATTTAAATTTTTGCATTTTTTTTGTTAGTTTTCTTGTTAAATGATATTTTTAAAGGCCATAAAATAATATTTCAAAGTTATTTTCTTGTTAGATTCCAACTTTTTCGCGTCGTATTTTTTACTTTATTCTTGGAAAATTACTGCTTAATTTAAATTTTTGCATTTTTTTTGTTAGTTTTCTTGTTAAATGATATTTTTAAAGGCCATAAAATAATATTTCAAAGTTATTTTCTTGTTAGATTCCAACTTTTTCGCGTCGTATTTTTTACTTTATTCTTGGAAAATTACTGCTGAATTTAAATTTTTGCAGGTTTTTTTTTATTTTTTTAGTTTTCTTGTTAAATGATATTTTTAAAGGCCATAAAAAAACAGCTGCGGTCCACAAATGGCCCCCAGGCTGCCCTTTTGACACCACTGGTGTGATGTGACAGGAGTGATGGTGGTGTGGTACTGGTTTCAGTGTTTAGATGTGGAGCTCGCTCATGAAGACTTTCTAATGGGACTGGAGGACTGGACTAGCATAGCCCAGTGAGCTAGCAAGAGTCTATCCAATGTGTGTGTGTGTGTGGTAGATGAAATCGGTTTTCGGCTGCTAATGCCTGATCGTCATTGACACACGCGGTCCGCCACACACGTTTGTTGTCACGACGGGACGCCTGGCTCCAAACCAGCTTTGCTCATGGGTAGCCGACAAAGCCCTCTAGTTGTTTTCTGGCACGCAGATGCTTCATCCGCTTCCACGCTGCTGGAGCCGCTCTGCTGCCAACATCCATTAAACCAGGGCGCCGCCCCCAGATGGCTGAATGGGCGCACCGGGGGGAAAGCGGGGACTTCACACCCGCTCAGACGTGAGCGTTCTCATCATCCGCCTCGCGTGTTCTCACGGCGGGACGAAAGACCGGGTAGGACAGCTCTGCTCTGGCTAGCATTCAGGGCCCATGACCGTTGCTACGTCTGAATGGCTGAAACCCGAACAAGGTGGGTCCAACAATAAAGGGTGATGGCGGTCCTACAGTATATGGGCATGCCTCCGCAAACCATAACCCGAACTTTAGCCCTAACCCTTACACACTTTGGATGCATCAACCCTATACTGGAACTGTCCTACCTAGTCATACTGAAGCTGGCCTATCTAGATAGACTGGAACTGTCCTACTTAGTCATACTGGAGCTGTCCTATCTAGTTATACTGGAACTGTCCTATTTCGTCCCACCGGAACTGTCCTATTTCGTCACACCGGAACTGTCCTACCAAGTCATACTGGAGCTGTCCTATCTAGTTATACTGAAGCTGGCCCATCTAGATAGACTGGAACTGTCCTACTTAGTCATACTGGAGCTGTCCTATCTAGTTATACTGGAACTGTCCTACCAAGTCATACTGGAGCTGTCCTATCTAGTTATACCGGAACTGTCCTACCAAGTCATACTGGAGCTGTCCTATCTAGTCATACTGAAGCTGGCCCATCTAGATAGACTGGAACTGTCCTACTTAGTCATACTGGAGCTGTCCTATCTAGTTATACCGGAACTGTCCTACCAAGTCATACTGGAGCTGTCCTATCTAGTCATACTGAAGCTGTCCTATCTAGTTATACTGGAACTGTCCTATTTCGTCACACCGGAACTGTCCTACCAAGTCATACTGGAGCTGTCCTATCTAGTCATACTGAAGCTGGCCCATCTAGATAGACTGGAACTGTCCTACTTAGTCATACTGGAGCTGTCCTATTTTGTCACACCAGAACTGTCCTACCAAGTCATACTGGAGCTGTCCTATCTAGTTATACTGAAGCTGGCCCATCTAGATAGACTGGAACTGTCCTACTTAGTCATACTGGAGCTGTCCTATCTAGTTATACCGGAACTGTCCTACCAAGTCATACTGGAGCTGTCCTATCTAGTCATACTGAAGCTGGCCCATCTAGATAGACTGGAACTGTCCTACTTAGTCATACTGGAGCTGTCCTATTTTGTCACACCAGAACTGTCCTACCAAGTCATACTGGAGCTGTCCTATCTAGTTATACTGAAGCTGGCCCATCTAGATAGACTGGAACTGTCCTACTTAGTCATACTGGAGCTGTCCTATCTAGTTATACCGGAACTGTCCTACCAAGTCATACTGGAGCTGTCCTATCTAGTCATACTGAAGCTGGCCTATCTAGATAGACTGGAACTGTCCTACTTAGTCATACTGGAGCTGTCCTATTTTGTCACACCAGAACTGTCCTACCAAGTCATACTGGAGCTGTCCTATCTAGTTATACTGAAGCTGGCCCATCTAGATAGACTGGAACTGTCCTACTTAGTCATACTGGAGCTGTCCTATCTAGTTATACCGGAACTGTCCTACCAAGTCATACTGGAGCTGTCCTATCTAGTCATACTGAAGCTGGCCTATCTAGATAGACTGGAACTGTCCTACTTAGTCATACTGGAGCTGTCCTATTTTGTCACACCAGAACTGTCCTACCAAGTCATACTGGAGCTGTCCTATCTAGTTATACTGAAGCTGGCCCATCTAGATAGACTGGAACTGTCCTACTTAGTCATACTGGAGCTGTCCTATCTAGTTATACCGGAACTGTCCTACCAAGTCATACTGGAGCTGTCCTATCTAGTCATACTGAAGCTGGCCTATCTAGATAGACTGGAACTGTCCTACCAAGTCATACTGGAGCTGTCCTATCTAGTTATACTGAAGCTGGCCCATCTAGATAGACTGGAACTGTCCTACTTAGTCATACTGGAGCTGTCCTATCTAGTTATACCGGAACTGTCCTACCAAGTCATACTGGAGCTGTCCTATCTAGTCATACTGAAGCTGGCCTATCTAGTCATACTGAAGCTGGCCTATCTAGATAGACTGGAACTGTCCTATCTAGTTATACTGGAACTGTCCCATCTAGTTATACTGGAACTGTCCTACCTAGTCATACTGAAGCTGGCCTATCTAGATAGACTGGAACTGGCCTGCGTAGTCATACTGGAGCTGTCCTATCTAGTTATACTGGAACTGTCCTATTTCGTCACACCAGAACTGTCCTACCAAGTCATACTGGAGCTGCCCCCCCCCCCATGTTCTCTCCGGTACTCCGGTTTCCTCCCACATTCCAAAAACATGCTAGGTTAATTAGCCACTCCAAATTGTCCATAGGTATGAATGTGAGTGTGAATGGTTGTTTGTCTATATGTGCCCTGTGATTGGCTGGCCACCAGTACAGAGTGTACTCCACTCCGCCTCTCGCCCCAAGACAGCTGGGATAGGCTCCAGCACCCCCCGTGAATGAATGAATGAATGAATGAGACAAATACACCGGGTTTAAACATTGGCTTTGAATGAGGCTTCCGTGGTGCGTTCAGGCTCTGTATTGGCAGCACGCTAGCTCTACTCTACCTGACCTGACCTGCCGGCGGTGTGAATTTGACACACCTGTCAGATTTGGCAGGCCTGAGCTGGCAGCGGCTGAGAGCACAAACAAGTGCCGCAGTTCAAGTCCAAGGGTGAGAACAAGGAGGCCAAGGGAGAGGAAAAGCGAGACGCCACGACGGCGGGGGAGAATTCGTGTTTAAAAAAAAGGAAACGTCTCGGCGAAATCGCGGCGGTTTTCACATCAGGGTTACGTTTGGACACGGCAGCGAGGAGGCGGGGCGTGTTTTGGAAAGCGCGGGACGTGTTTATGAGGCGAATCTGAAAGCGAGTTGTCACCTGCCGTGGCGTCCATCTGTTAGCACGCTAATCATCGTCTCCGGGAGACGCCTTCCCGGATCACTCAGACGACTGAGCCCCGCTCGGTGCGAGCCAGGCGAGCGTAGCTAATGACGGCGCCGTTGATCTAAGCGCTTGGCTGGGGGGGGGGCCGTGTCGCGTTCAAAGCGGCGGCGCGTCTTAACCGCGAGGAAACGCCGTCATTACGAGCCTCGTCGGTCAGTGCTTCCATCACCGAGCGTACGCCGCGTCGCCATGGTAACACCGGCCAATCACAGCTCGGCAGTGCAGTTCATATTTCTTAGCTCCGAGAGCTCATGAATGGAAATTGGGCTAAAGCGGATGTGGCTAATTCCTGGCACGGTACCCGATCCAGCACCTCGATGGCGAAGCCGGGCGCCCGAAATGACGATGATGATGTTCCCTCTTCGCCACGTTCACCCCAGAGCGTTCCTGACACAATCTCGGCTTCTCCGTGTGTTTTTGTCCGATTTCGACTTCCCGCCTTAATAAACGTTATTTCAGACTCTCTCATCACCCCGCTACCCCCCCGCCGCCCCCCCCCATGGTATCACAGTCGGACCCCAGAATCCTCATTTACTCTCCTTACCGTGTTGGGATTGGCTTGTCTGTGTCATTTATCTTCCCAGAGCCACTTCCTTGCTCCTCTTTGTTATTTGGACGTTCCTTGTTTGGGGTTTTTCACCCCCGACCTCGACAAGTCAAAGAGGATTAAGGCACCCAAAGAAAGACATCCTATGGAAACACTCGGATTTGCATTGACCTTTATGTGTCTTTGCATGTCCTTGTCTCTGGCATCCATCCATCATCCATCCATCTATCTGTTTATCCATGCATCCGTCTGTCTTTCTGTCTGTCTATCTATTCATCCATCCATCCATCCATCCATTTATCCATCCAACCACCAACACACCCATCCATCCATCCATCCATTTATCCATCCAACCACCAACACACCCATCAATCCATCCAACCTCCAACCCACCCATCCATCCATCCATCCAACCACCAACCCACCCATCCATCCATTCATTTATCCATCCAACCACCAACAAATCCATTTATCCATCCAACCACCAACCCACCCATCCATCTATCCATCCAACCATCAACCCACCCATCCATCCAACCACCAACCCACCCATCCATCCAACCACCAACCCACCCATCCATCTATCCATCCAACCATCAACCCACCCATCCATCCAACCACCAACCCACCCATCCAATCATCCATTTATCCATCCAACGACCAACAAACCCATCCATCCATCCAACCACCACCACACCCACCCACCCATCCATCCATCCATCCATCCAACCACCACCACACCCATCCATCTATCTATCCATCCATGCATCCAACCACCGACCCACCCACCCATCCATCCATTTATCCATCCAACCACCAACCCACCCATCCATTTATCCATCCATCCATCCAACCACCAACCCACCCATCCATTTATCCATCCATCCATCCAACCACCAACCCACCCACCCATCCATCCATCCATCCATCCATTTATCCATCCAACCACCAACCCACCCACCCATCCATCCATCCATCCAACCACCAACCCACCCATCCATCCATCCATTTATCCATCCAACCACCAACCCACCCATCCATTTATCCATCCATCCATCCAACCACCAACCCACCCACCCATCCATCCATCCATCCATTTATCCATCCAACCACCAACCCACCCACCCATCCATCCATCCATCCAACCACCAACCCACCCATCCATCCATCCATTTATCCATCCAACCACCAACCCACCCACCCATCCATCCATCCATCCATCCAACCACCAACCCACCCACCCATCCATCCATTTATCCATCCAACCACCAACCCACCCATCCATTTATCCATCCATCCATCCAACCACCAACCCACCCACCCATCCATCCATCCATCCATCCAACCACCAACCCACCCACCCATCCATCCATTTATCCATCCAACCACCAACCCACCCATCCATTTATCCATCCATCCATCCAACCACCAACCCACCCACCCATCCATCCATCCATTTATCCATCCAACCACCAACCCACCCACCCATCCATCCATCCATTTATCCATCCAACCACCAACCCACCCATCCATCCATCCATCCATCCATCATCCATCCATTTATCCATTTTCCCTGTTCTGTACAGTACTTCTTGTATTACTAGTGACCAGTATAGAATACTACATATCATCACAATGTCTTATGTTTGTCTTATATTTTACTTCATTTATCCATTTTTATGCTTGGAAATGCTTCATTTATGCAAATTCTATGTATAATTTGCCAAAATGAGACAATATATGCAGTAATATGGTATATATATATATGTGTATATATATATATATATATATATATATATATATATATATATATATATATATATATATATATATATATATATATATATATATATATATATATATATATATGGTATTTGTGGCTTGTCCCTTCCTTGTGTCCCTACTACATCCTATGTAACGTTCATCGTTATTATTGATAATCATACACAGCAATATCATACAAGGAGGCGCTGCAGTACTCTCCTCATCCTGAAGGGGCGGGGCGTGGCGTGGCGGGGCGTGGCGTGCATGAACTGGAAGGTGCTTGTCACTGCCGTCCTTCCATGGAGAGTTTTTTTTTTTTTTTTTTTTTTTTGAACGCATGAAATATATTTGCCAAGATGGAGGATCATGTATGTATACAAGCTCACCACAGTGTGATCACACTTTTACAACAAAGTATCAGTGCGTGTACTTTATATACAAATAAAAGGTAAGACCAAAAAATGTTGTTTTTTTTTTTTTTTTTTTTGTAAAAAAATAAATAAATAAATAAACGGGATTAAGAAGAATTTGAAAACATGTTTTTTATGATCTTCTGTTGCTTGTTGTTCTGGTAATGAGGAACCCGATCGATTGCCCTCCTGCTTCTCATCTTCACCCCCCCCCCCCCCCCTACTTTCCCCCCTTTTGCAGATGAAATAGAAATGCTGGAGCGCCTTTGGCTGTCAGGTATCTGCCACAATGACAAAATTGAGGTGATGAGCAGTAAGCTAGATATTGACAACATGGCTGGGGTCTTCTACATGCTTCTGGTGGCTATGGGCCTCAGCCTGCTGGTGTTTGCCTGGGAACACTTGGTGTACTGGAAGTTACGCCATTGCATGGCCACCAGTTCAGGCAAACTGGACTTCCTCCTAGCCATCAGCAGGGTAAGCCTTCCTGACGTGAGCGTATGCTAGCATTAGCACTTTGGAAATGGAACTCACCCCAAGCGTCATATTTGTTTCTGTTCTCCTCAGGGCATGTATAGCTGCTGTAGCTTCGAAGACGAAACGGCGCCGGGCGGCGCTAAATCGCTGGCCTCGCATCACCACACCGCTATGGTGGCGGTCCCGTCCCAAGCGCACGTTATTTCCACGTCCATGACGAGCCCGGCTATCGCCATAACGCAGCAGCAGCAGCCGCCGCCGCAACAGCAGCCCGTCTATAAGACGCCCCTACCCGGCTCTCCTCCCACCGTGGTGCATTCAGGAACAGCAGTGGGTCCCGCCGGCACCCCCATCGCCGGGGCGCCCCTCCCTTGCTCCACTTTCCTGCCCAGGCCGGATCGACGACTGGCCGTGGTGGATCGCTGGAGACTTCCTAAATCGACAGCTGCCAACCCGAGGGCTGTAAGGGGGGGCATTCCCGACATGGGACCCTTTGCTCAAAAAGTCCCACCAAACTGGGCTGCATCTGCTGGAGGGGGCGGGGGACTTGACGGTTATAAGCGATATTACGGTCCCATTGACCCTGAGGGACTAGGGCCCTGCATGGAGCAGCAGGCAGGGTCCCAGACCCCCAAGACTATGCCCAGGGGCCACCCCCAGCCCCCTCCAGCCACTGTGGCCTTCTACTCGGAGAAGGGCGTGGACCACGGGGTGGGGAAGAGGGTAGTGGGAGGTGGCGGCGGAGGTCAGGGGAAAGGGGCTGTTAAAACTCTCGGAACTCCCAGACTGCCTCCGAAGAGTCAAGCTCCTCTGCCTCCTACACCTCCACCGCCACACCCCTCTCCCCCTCTCCCCTCGTCCTTTTGGAGGAGGCGCAGGCCCAAGAAGCCCAAGGAACCCGGAGGGCCGCTCTATGAGAACATTCTGCCACTGGGGCGGAGGGGGGAGGCGCGAGATGGAGTGAGGGAGGGAGGAGGAAGGAGGGCACGCCCGCTTTCTCCCCCGCTCTCACTTCCTGTGCCAGTACCCCTCAGCCCCTCGTATACGCCGCCCTCGCCGTCGGCGTCCTTGCACTATACTTCCTCATCGTCCTCCTCAACGACATCTTCCACATCCACGTCGTCGTCTGCCTCGTCTTCTCGCTCCACCTCCCCCACGTACTCGTACAGCTCCTCCCGGACCGGAGGACTCGACGAAGACGACGACGACGACGACGACGAGGAGCTCACGGAGGAGTCCAGCCTTCTCCTCGGGAGGGGGAGGGAAAGGGAACGCTCAATCATTCGGCCCCGTTCCCTCAGCCAAGGGCGCCTGCCGCCGCCCGTCCCCCCCAGGAAGCCACGCACATCCTGGGGTGACCGGGGTGAGCGGGAGAGGGGCGGCAGCCAACTGTCCCAACTCCAAGAGTGGTGGGCGAGCTGGAGCGAGAGAGAGAGGAGCACGGGAGCCGGCGGAGACGCCGAGAGGCAAAAACGTGAGAAGAAGAGGAGGAAAGAGAAGGAGAAGGAGAAAGAGAAGAAGAAGAAGAAGAAGAACAAAAAGAGGAAGAAGCGGGAAGAGCGGGAACGAGAACGCGAGCGAGAGAGGAAAAGGCGAAAAGTGAAAAAGAAGAAGAAAAAGGCCTTGAAGACAAAGAAAAGGAAGAAATCAACCGGGGGGAAAAGATCCGAGCCGGAGGACGGAGACATCGAGCCGGAGAGGGAAGGAGACGTGGAAGGAGACAGGGAAGGAGGCATCCAAGACTACTCCTCCTTTTCGGTTCAGTATCGCAGCGTGTTTGGAGACAAGAGACGGGATTCGTGGGATGGCGAGCGGGAGCGAGTGAGGAGAGAAGGAGGCGAGGAGGGCGACGACAGGGAAGAGGAGGATAGCGGGCGGAGTCGGGAACGCCATCCCAAACCCTCCCATTCTCACCCCAGGCACCGCACCCCCAGTAAACGTTACCCCAACCTCAACAAACTCCCCGCATCGGTCAAATTTTGGGTGAACGGAAGAGGGGGCGACCCAAACACGCCCCCCGCATCCCTGCACCCGTTCTTCCCATCCAGCAAGCGGCGACGGAGCGAAGGAACGGATCGGGATGACGGCAGCCGGGTCGGAGAGAGGCGGCCATTGTTGATGCCTTACGAGAAAGACAAAGCACAGACCAGAGAAGGTCTTTCCTTCCATGAGTGGGATTCTGAGGACGAGGACGACGAGGTAGACGAGGAGGACGAGGAGAGGGAACGGGTCAGGGAACGGGCGGGCGACAGAGGAAGGAGGGCGGGTCGCGGGGCGGCGTCTGAGACCGAAAGGGATAGACTAGAAAGACGGGCGGAGGACAGTTACTCGGACGAAGGCTCGTCGGGGGAGTTTGGGCGTTTTGAAAGGTACTGGGAGGGGGGCGGTTCCGGGATAGGTGGGGGCGGGTGGTTCTTTGGGACCTACCCCTCCAGAGAAAGAGGCGGCAGTGTCAACAGTCGGGATGATTCCTTTCTCGGAACCAGGGCAGAAGGCTGGATTGGTTCTGATTTTTGGAGTTCAGGGGCGGGCGCAGGTTGGGGGTCAGGGGGCTCTCAATGGCCACCGCCCCCCGCGGCGTTCCCTCCGCCGAGGAGATACTGGTCTATGGACAAGATCCCGATTAAGGGAGAGAAAAAGTGGAAGGGGGGGAAGAGCAAGAGGCAAGCTAGGGACCGAGGGGCGGAGGGTCGACGGGCCACCATGTGTTCCTGCAGCCTTTACCCCCATCCCCATCCGTACCCGCACCCCCACAGCCGCCCGCACGCCACCCATTCCAAGAGACGACCCACCTCGCTTTCCCGTAGCCAGGAGGAGCTTCTCCCCCACTGTCACAGTTTCAGCGGGGGCCCGCGCCCCAAAGCCCTTCCCCCCAAGTCGGACACCGGTCAGACCAAATCAGGCAGCCAATCTAACCTCAGCGCGCCGCCCGCCGACTTAGCCCCCGAACCCCCACCGTCGCCACCTCAGCCGCCCTCTCTGTCTCCCACAAACCTCCCGATGCCCATCCCGCCTCCGCCGTCCTCGTCGTCGGTGTCACCGTCGTCGGCGGGGGTGGGGATGGCCGGCCCGGGTCAGATTCAGGGCTCTGCCAGTGCCAAACTCCAGTACCAGAGACTACGCTCCGTGCCGCAACCGCGGCGGTTCTACTCGCCTCACCTGCCACTCAAAGCCAAGAGTCTGTGCTCACGCCGCGGGTCAGCCCACTTCTCCAGCCTGGAGAGTGAGGTATGACAGGGGGAGAGGAGAGAGGGAGACGTAGGAGCCGGCACCGACGGCACCGACGGAACCGAGCGGGCGGCCGGAGCTCATCCCGACGTTAGCGTTGCTCTGCACGAGCGCAACACCGCCGCCGCCGCCACCGCCCGCTCCCTTGTTCACGTTCTCGTAAGCGCCACGGTGAGACGCCACACCAGGGTAAGCTACACCCCCTTGGATGAGAGCGACGGCGAGGCCGCGTCACCGAGGGGGGCGACGGCTCCGGAAGTTGTCCTCCGCTCAGAGTTGACCTTTGTGATGTCATCATCGGTTCTCCTCCCCTCGCCGGGTCACAACTGCGGACGGGAGTAGTCCGTACTCCGACCTTGAGTGAGTAATGATGTCATATTTGTACACAAACGCGCCGTGTGCTCCAAACGTCTCCCTCCCTCTGGCTTTGAGAAGACTTCCGGTGGCTTCAGGAGGGGGGGGCGGCGCCCCAACGGTGGATGGCGACCAACCAAACGGGCCCCCGCTTTTTGCTTTTGTAAATGACTTAATGAGTCCACCTCTCTTGTGCGACGTCACCGATGGGCGATTCACGAACGATCCGGCAACACCAACATCAGACCCATCTAGCGCTAACCCAGGACCCCGCCCCTTTGCCTATGCCCCCTCCCCCGTTCTATGTGATGTCATGTTTTATTCCAAAAACACTCTGAACTGAACGGGATCCACTTGGGAGCTTGCTACGTCACCTGTGGTCCAGCCAGAACTGTATTAGAGTATTTGGATGAAAAATAATAATAATAATAATAATAATAATAATAATATTTAAAAGGGAAATATTAAGAAGAAAAAAAACTAGCATTTATTTTTTCTCCAGTTTTCTCCAACATGTTATAATAATATATTTCTCTGACTGGGTTAGTGTTTTGGAAAAGAGGAGGCTGGATGTGGCTCGTGTTGGACGTGGGAGCTGTGGGAAAAATCTGGGAAAAATGGGAATATGGGAAAATGACCTTTAAGAATGCTATTTTTTTTTCCCTGTCGTGGGATGATTGGTGCATTTGACTCATATTTCGACTCATATTTACGAGATGAGTAAAGCGAAAGGCAAAAAAGCGAAAAACACGAGCCGGATATCGGAGATGACGGATGACACGAAGCACAATTCCCCGTATTTTTTCCAACACTTGCTACTACTGCACAATCCACACGTTAGCGTTTTTATCGGACTTTGACAGGAAGATACGTACACTGTGATAACGCTTGGTAACAACGATGCTCACGGAAAAACGGAATGACACTGAGCAATGAGCAATATTCCCATCTTTAATGTGACACGGATTGCCGAAACGTGTGTTCGTCGGCGTTCGTCGAATACGTTCGATATCTTTGATTGCTGGGTTTCAACCACATTGAACAACAACATGGCGTCGCTTCCGGTGAGTTAGCATCATTCATTCATAGCATTCCTGGGTAGACTCCTTTGGGGCGTATTTTGGAAATTGTAGAAGGTGGGATGAATGAAAACATAAGACGAGTGGAAGCTTACATCATGGAAGTAACGCTCGGAACGTTTTCACAGGACCTCGATATGACCTTAATTCGAGCTAATTTTCCACTTCCGATATTTAATTTAGGTTGCACGATACAAATCAAGCAAGCTCGACAGTTTTTTTCCGTTTTTTTTTTTTTTAATGCCCGGGCATAATATTTTGCCTAATTGTTGTAAACATCGAAAAAAATAGGACATCCGGTCACCCATTTATATACACAGTTTGGTGTTAGCTTAATGGAAGAGAGCTAACAGGCTAACATTAAAAATAACGCAAAAAAACGCTTAAAAAACAAAAAAAACACCAATGAGACCAGATGAGAGCTGCACGGTGGTTGAGTGGTTAGCGCATAGACCTCACAGCTAGGAGACCAGGGTTCAATGTACTATATTGCTACTTCATATTTAAATACGGTTTATTTATAGTCAAAAATTTGACATTTTTTTAAGTATAAAAATGGCAAATTAACCCTTAAATGCATAAGTGGTTGTTTTCTTGAAATATCTTCGTAATTAACATTTTTTTATCATTTCATATTCCAAGTATTCCTAAAAAAAAAAAACATGTTTTAATATCATGCCATTTTTAACTTACCTTTTATGAATTTTAAGAAATTTTAGTTTTTGTCTTACTACCCCAACCTTCCATAAGTGGGTCAAAAATGACCCGGTCAAGTTATTTTATTGAAATATCTTCGTAATTAACATTTTTTTATCATTTCATATTCCAGGTATTCCTAAAAAAAACATGTTTTTGCTATCATACCATTCACATTTTTAACTTACCTTTTATACATTTTAAGAAATTTTAGTTTTTGTCTTACTACCCCAACCTTCCATAAGTGGGTCAAAAATGACCCGGTCAAGTTATTTTATTGAAATATCTTTGTAATTAAAATTTTTTATCATTTCATATTCCAGGTATTCCTAAAAAAAAAAACATGTTTTTGCTATCATACCATTCACATTTTTAACTTACCTTTTATACATTTTAAGAAATTTTAGTTTTTGTCTTACTACCCCAACCTTCCATAAGTGGGTCAAAAATGACCCGGTCAAGTTATTTTCTTGAAATATCTTCGTAATTACAATTTTTTATCATTTCATATTTTAGGTATTCCTCAAAAAACATCTTTTTTTCTATCATATCACATTTTTAACTTACCTCTTATACATTTTAAGACATTTTAGTTTTTGTTTTACTACCAGTCCAGGGTGTTCCCCCCGCTGGGATAGGCTCCAGCACCACCGCCAAAATGAATGAATGAAAATGAATAAATAGCAGTCATGCCGAAATGTTGTGTTGCTGCTGGATGTTCATAGCATCCAAGTCATACACCAAGTTTCTTTTCTAAAAGAGGAAGCTTTAAGACAACAATAAAGGCTTGAAATCACGGCTACCTACGTATATGTGCCCTGTGATTGGGATAAGCTGGGATAGGCTCCAGCACCCCACCCCCCGCGACCCTCGTGAAGATAAGCGGTAGAAAATGAATGAATATTGTAAACATGGAGAAAATAGGACATCTGGTCACTCATTTATACACACAGTTTAGTGTTAGCTTAATGGAAGAGAGCTAACAAGCTAACATTTTAGCTTAAAAAAAAAAAAAACACCAATGAGACCAAATGACCCGTGCTGTGCAGGTGAGCAAATCAAGCACACACAAAAATTCACTTTCCGAGTTCAAAAAGTTTACCGGAAACCTCCGTGGCGTCACAGTGGCTGCTCGGAGAACATGCCCGAATACGGTGCACCTTCCTGGGCCACAGTAGGCGGCTCTTCCCCCTCTATGCTCTGGTTCTCCTGATAATAGTCAAGTGCTAGTAGTCATGTGATGATATTTCATTAGGAGTCATCAACAGGTAGAATTGGTCACATGCTCATTTGTTGCAGTCCTTGTTACCTCCATGTGTGTACAAAGTACACTTTATAAAAAGTAATATCGGTACGGTACCGTCTCTTTGAAGCGGATGTGACGTCGGTTGAAAACCCAGCAATTGACTTCATTTAATGGATTCCGTGCGGTACAAAGTCCAAGACGCTTTTGTGTAGCGTGATTCCTTCGGAGCCGTCCGTCCACTGTGTGTGAACGCCGCCAGCATTGGCATCCATTTTTGATCTCTCACACTAAGACCAGCCACAGCCCAGCTCTTCTTCTACGGTAGTTGAATGTAGCTCTGTCACCATGTAGCAAAACAACACCTACTTTTACAATTTGTAGCTTTTTATGTGGCTAATAATGGCTAAACGGGGGGACTTGACTCGCTGTACGAGGGGGCTGTGCGTTATATTTGTGCATGTTGTCACAGATCCGAGGCTTAGTCCACCTTCTCAATTCCCCCTTTGGCAAGCGCTATCTTTTATCTGCACACCGATTGCTTTTTTTCTATATCTGTGTGGGGGCAGTTTGTACAAAAAAAACAAAAAAAAAACAAATCAGTCATCATTAAGAGAGCTCATTTTGCCCCGGGCAAATCATCAGTGCATGTTGAGATGAATTCAGTGTGAAAGATGTGTGTGGTGCGTTCGAAGACCACGGCAAATGTTGGGTAGCCAGGGAAGCCGCCTGCTTAGACGAGGTCACGAGCCTGCAAAGCCCTTCATCCCGACACCGGTAACCATGGCAGCAGTTGTTTAAACAACCCACAGGGCTTCAAGGAAAAGTGCACTTTTTTTTCTGGAATTTTTGCCCGTCATCCACAATCCTGACGCGAGATGTGAACGCGCTTCGTCTGTCTCTTCTCTGCCTTCGAAAGAAAATGGAAGCGGATAAAAAGAGGCGGCTAAGGATGCACGTGTTAGCTGTATGTTAACCAAGTCGCAGCGACGTTCGGTGTCGTATCGGTGTCGGCAACATCAACCTTAGCGAAGGAATTGGCCATCAAATCGCATCTTGTCGTTTTTAGGAACGTTACAGTCCGCCTTTTGCCACGGTTTTAACATGACTAGAGCCCCCTCGACAAGAAATAACACCCCTATAGTCACCTTTACGCTCCTGTCAGCCAATATAGTAGACATAATAAGAGACAATAAGACATATTAGAGCCCTCTAGACATGAAATAACACCCCTATAGTCAGCTTTACACTCCTATGATCCAATATAGTAGACATAATAAGAGAAAATAAGACATATTAGAGCCCTCTAGACATGAAATAACACCCCTATAGTCAGCTTTACACTCCTATGATCCAATATAGTAGACATAATAAGAGACAATAAGACACATTAGAGCCCTCAAGACATACAAAACCTGTTTACCACCTTCTAGGTAGTTTTTAACATGATTAGAGCCCCCTTTACAAGAAATAACACCCCTATAGTCACCTTTACACTCCCGTTAGCCAATATAGTACACATAATAAGAGAAAATAAGACATACAAAACCTGTTTACCACCTTCTAAGTAGTTTTTAACATGATTAGAGCCCCCTTTACAAGAAATAACACCCCTATAGTCACCTTTACACTCCTGTTAGTCAATATAATACACATAATGAGATAAAATAAGACATACACAACCTGTTTACCACCTTCTAAGTAGTTTTTAACGTGATTAGAGCCCCCTCGACAAGAAATAACACCCCTATAGTCACCTTTACACTCCTGTTAGTCAATATAGTACACATAATTAGAGAAAATAAGACATATAAAAACCTGTTTGCCACCTTCTACACACAGTTTTTAACATGATTAGAGCCCTCTAGACATGAAATAACACCCCTATAGTCACCTTTACACTCCCGTTAGCCAATATAGTACACATAATAAGAGAAAATAAGACATACAAAACCTGTTTACCACCTTCTAAGTAGTTTTTAACATGATTAGAGCCCCCTTTACAAGAAATAACACCCCTATAGTCACCTTTACACTCCTGTTAGTCAATATAATACACATAATGAGATAAAATAAGACATACACAACCTGTTTACCACCTTCTAAGTAGTTTTTAACGTGATTAGAGCCCCCTCGACAAGAAATAACACCCCTATAGTCACCTTTACACTCCTGTTAGTCAATATAGTACACATAATTAGAGAAAATAAGACATATAAAAACCTGTTTGCCACCTTCTACACACAGTTTTTAACATGATTAGAGCCCTCTAGACATGAAATAACACCCCTATAGTCACCTTTGCACTCCTGTTAGCCAATATAGTAGACATAATAAGAGAAAATAAGACATACAAAACCTGTTTGCCACCTTCTAAGTCGTTTTTAACATGATTAGAGCCCTCTAGACATGAAATAACACCCCTATAGTCACCTTGACACTGCTATTACCCAATATAGTACACATAATAAGAGAAAATAAGACATACAAAACCTGTTTACCACCTTCTAAGTAGTTTTTAACATGATTAGAGCCCTCTAGACATGGAATAACACCCCTATAGTCACCTTTACACTCCTGTTAGCCAATATAATGCACATAATAAGAGAAAATAAGACATATAAAAACCTGTTTGCCACCTTCTACGCACAGTTTTTAACATGATTAGAGTCCTCTAGACATAAAATAACACCCCTATAGTCACCTTTGCACTCCTGTTAGCCAATATAGTAGACATAATAAGAGAAAATAAGGCATACAAAATCTGTTTACCACCTTCTAAGTAGTTTTTAACATGATTAGAGCCCTCTGGACATGAAATAGCACCCCTATAGTCACCTTTACACTCCTGTTAGCCAATATAGTAGACACTGAATAAGACATGAAACTCAGGTTTGCATCGGCTGCCATCTTGTGGCATTTAGGAACGTTTGTTCTGCCTTCTGAACTTCAAAGCTCATGCTTCCGTAACCTAGCTCGATGCTAATACCTCATGGAAAATCAGTTTGAAACATGGTTGAGATACACAAACTGCTGAGTCAGAGGTCGAAACGAGCATATTTAGGATGTTTGGATATGCATTAGCTAGCCGTCGCTAGTTAGCATTTCAACGGAAACTGAGCGGATGGAACAAAGCGCTTACGGCGAGCTGCGCGTAACACTAACCACCGTGCCGTCAATTAGCCGCCTCTTTTCAGCTGTTTGTTTATGCGGAGAAGGCGGAGCTAAGAGAGAGAGGGGGGCGTGTGTTTACGTCCGACGTAAGGACGTAACGGATGACGGCTGCGCTTTTCCACCCCAAAGCTGGGACGACAGGTTTGATTTCCGCCGAGGCGCTAATTCTGAAGTCTGTGACCGCATGAACGGAAGTGTCTCGTTTTTTGCTCCTTTTCGATTCTTTTCTTTGAAAGGAGAAAAAAAAAAAAAAAGAATATATGAAAATATACTATGTTTTTTGAGAATGTACCATGTTATACTGTGATTTAACTGAGATATTTTATTGTATTCAGATCATTTGGATTCTACCATTTATGGAGAAATATATATGTACAAATATATATATAATATATATATATGTATATATATATATACACACACACAGGTATATATATTAGTTAAGTTTGATATATTTGGAGGAAGTGTTAGATGAGCTAGTTTTCAGTGTTTTAGCTTTGTAGCCGATCTAGTAACTGAAATGATTTTGGACTTTTGATTCCTCCTATATGACTGTGAAGACATTAGTGCCTGTGACTAAAAAAAAAAAAAGACTAAGTAAAAGTCCAAACTGGCTATCCATGTGTATCTACTACAGCCATCGCTCCTCTGGTACTACCTACCTACCTACCGTTACTTTCTTCTTCTGTTCCTCCACACTCTTTTTTTTTTGCTGTTTTATTAGCAAGCCATGATGAACGCCGGCAGAGAGTGAGAACTTTCTCTCTCTTTGTTCATCACACCATCCACTCATCCCCCCCCCCCCCCCCCCCCTTCCCCACCTCCATGTCTCACTTAGCAAAAACAGAGACCAGTAGATACTGTGTTCTTGCTCTTTTGGACTGATTGTTGTTGATGATGATGATGATGATGATGATGATGATCCGAGTGGCCGCGTTCACGCTTTGCTTCTTGCTGCGATTCGCTGATTGGACCGAGGCTGCATAAATCCCTCCTCTATAGCATTCCATGCTAATAAATGCAATATTTTTGTACTTGGAGCATAGGAAACCTGTGTATGACAGCTTTTAATATAATTAGAGCCCCCCTAGACATGAAATAACACCCCTATAGTCAACTCCACACTCTTGTTATCCGACGTAATAAGAGAAAAATAAACATATAAGACAAAGAAAATTGTTTATGACCTTCTACATACACTTTTAACATGATCAGAGCCCTCCAGACATGAAAAAACACCCCTATAGTCAACTCCACACTCTTGTTATCCGACATAATAAGAGAAAAATAAACATATACGACAAAGAAAATTGTTTATGACCTTCTACATACACTTTTGACATGATCAGAGCCCCCTAGACATGAAATAACACCCCTATAGTTGCCTTTACACTCCTGTTATGAAATATAGTCGACATAATAAAAGGCAATACAAATATAAGACACATAAAACATAGACAGCCTGTTTATGACCTTCAAAATGCACTTTTTAACAATATTAGAGCCCTCCAGACATGAAATAACACCCCTATAGTCAACTCCACACGCTTGTTATCCCACATAGTAAGAGAAAAATAAACATATAAGACAAAGAAAATTGTTTATGACCTTCTACATACACTTTTAACATGATCAGAGCCCTCTAGACATGAAATAACACCCCTATAGTCGCCTTTACACTCCTGTTATGAAATATAGTCAACATAATAAAAGACAATACAAATATAAGACACATAAAACATAGACAGCCTGTTTATGACCTTCAAAATGCACTTTTTAACAATATTAGAGCCCTCCAGACATGAAATAACACCCCTATAGTCAACTCCACACGCTTGTTATCCCACATAGTAAGAGAAAAATGAACATATAAGACAAAGAAAATTGTTTATGACCATCTACATACACTTTTAACATGATCAGAGCCCTCTAGACATGAAATAACACCCCTATAGTCACCTTTACACTCCCGTTATGAAATATAGTCGACATAATAAAAGACAATACAAATATAAGACACATAAAACATAGACAGCCTGTTTATGACCTTCAAAATGCACTTTTTAACAATATTAGAGCCCTCCAGACATGAAATAACACCCCTATAGTCAACTCCACACGCTTGTTATCCCACATAGTAAGAGAAAAATAAACATATAAGACAAAGAAAATTGTTTATGACCTTCTACATACACTTTTAACATGATCAGAGCCCTCTAGACATGAAATAACACCCCTATAGTCGCCTTTACACTCCTGTTATGAAATATAGTCAACATAATAAAAGACAATACAAATATAAGACACATAAAACATAGACAGCCTGTTTACGACCCTCAAAATGCACTTTTTAACAGTATTAGAGCCCTCCAGACATGAAATAACACCCCTATAGTCAACTCCACACTCTTGTTATCCGACATAATAAGAGAAAAATAAACATATACGACAAAGAAAATTGTTTATGACCTTCTACATACACTTTTAACATGATCAGAGCCCTCTAGACATGAAATAACACCCCTATAGTCGCCTTTACACTCCTGTTATCAAACATAGTCGACATAATAAAAGGCAGTAGAAATATAAGACACATAAAACATACACAGCCTGTTTATGACCTTCAAAATGCACTTTTAAACATTATTAGAGCCCTCTAGGCTTGAAATAACACCCCTATAGTCACCTTTACACTCCTATTATCCAATATAGTAGACATAATAAGAGAGAATAAGACATGGATAGCCTGTTTGTCACCTTCTAAATATGTATTTTTCAACATTATTAGAGCCCTCCAGACATGAAATAACACCCCTATAGTCATCTTTACACTCCTTTTACATTAAAAAAAAGAAAAGAAGACTGCTAGCAAGGATGTTTTGTATGCTAACCAAAAATGTACATAGAATGTGTTGTTTTAATGATAACATGAAGCATATTCAAGCATAAAAAGGGCTGAATGAAGTATACAAATATAAGGCATTCAGTAGGTCTACTTTATTGGATAATAGGAGTGTAAATATGACTATAGGGGTGTTATTTCATGTCTAGAGGGCTCTAATAATGCATATTTAGACCATCTTAATTAGGTTTTATATGACTTATATGTCTTATTTTCTCTCATTAGGTCTACTATATTGGATCATAGGAGTGTAAAGGTGACTATAGGGGTGTTATTTCCTGTCTAGAAGGCTCTAGTCATATTCACAAATGCATGTGGGAGGTGGTAAACAGGTTTTTAATTACTTATACGTCTTATTTTCTCTATTATGTCAACTATTTTGGGTAATACAAGTGTAAAGGTGACTATAGGGGTGTTATTTCTTGTCTAGAAGGCTCTAGTCGTAGTAAAAATGTATGTAGGAGGAGGTAAACAGGTTTATGAAGTACTACCACATGTCATTTTCTCTTATTATATCAACTATTTTGAGTAATACAAGTGTAAAGGTGACTATAGGGGTGTTATTTCATGTCTGGAGGGCTCTAATGTGTCTTATTGTCTCTTGTGTCTACTATATTGGATCATAGGAGTGTAAAGGTGACTATAGGGGTGTTATTTCATGTCTAGAGGGCTCTAATATGTCTTATTTTCTCTTATTATGTCTACTATATTGGATCATAGGAGTGTAAAGCTGACTATAGGGATGTTATTTCATGTCTGGAGGGCTCTAATATGTCTTATTTTCTCTTATTATGTCTACTATATTGGATCATAGGAGTGTAAAGCTGACTATAGGGGTGTTATTTCATGTCTAGAGGGCTCTAATATGTCTTATTGTCTCTTATTATGTCTACTATATTGGATCATAAGAGTGTAAAGGTGACTATAGGGATGTTATATCATGTCTGGAGGGCTCTAGTCATATTAAACAGGTTTTTAATTACTTATACGTCTTATTTTCTCTTATTACGTCTACAATTTGGGGTAATACAAGTGTAAAGGTGACTATAGGGGTGCTATTTCATGTCTAGAGGGCTTTACAGATGTTAAAATGGTTATTTAGACTGTCATAAACAGGTTTCCTATGACTTATGTGTCTTATTTTCTATTATTATAGCTACCATATTGGGTAACAGGAGTGTAAATGTGACTATAGGGGTGTTATTTGGAGGGCTAGAGGGCTTTAATGATAGGTGGTAAACAGGTTTTCTATGATTCACCTACCAAAATATTACATTTATAAATAAGGAATAAGGATTTATTTGAAAGCAGAATCACATGTGCAGGGATCCAAAGTATTCCAAACCAAAATGCCATCTGTTGTGTTGATTATTTTAATATCCTGCTCTTTTTTTACACTTTCGATTTCATGGAAAGCTAGTAAAATGTACTTTTCAAGAATGCCATTGTTGCATTTTTTTGCATATTTGTGGTTCCTGCATGTCTTCTGCTGTCATTTTTTTTACACTTTGGTCCATGTAGTGCTCACATTTGAACCCAAGTGAAGTGAACCGCACCAGAGGCGACTTGCAAGCGGACCCAGACTCCTTTCTAAATCGGTGTGGGGTTATTTGTGGTGGGATGAGCTGGTCCTCGCCGCAAGCAACGACGCCAAGCGTGAACGCAGCCTGCATCGCTTTATGGGATAACCTCTGAACAATGTTACTATCCATGATGTGACTGAAATGTATCTGATGACCACGCCACTGTAGCACGTCTGGGCCGTAACCACACCACCAGCGAGTGAGCCAGGCCGCAGTTGCTATGGCGTTGCCATGGTGTTTTCATGGCGTTGCCATGGTGTCCTCCGCACCGCCGCCACCTGGTGCCTGCTGGGTAACTCGTATACAATCCTTTACCCCCACCCCCACCCCCTCCCAAAAAAAAAACCCCACTAATCAAAGCTCCGCTGTGCTCTGCTCGGCTCGGCCTCCGGATGCTAGAAGGGCGCCTACACGTCTGCTGTCACGCCCCATCTGGATTAGACTGGACTGGCGGGAATGATGAATGTGTCAATCATTCTCATCATCTCATCCTGAGATTCTCATGTCGCTGAGTCCTTTTAAAAACAACCATTCGATATCGTGTGCAATTGATACGATATAATGCAACGGTTACATTTCTTCATATACACATGAAGCTTACATGATAAAATAAAGAAGCCAATTGCATCAAATTTGTACAGTATATGCCCAAGCACTGGGACACTTCAAGTATTTGTAAATACCAAATTTGATATCAATTAAGGGAATATATGTTATTATTTTATTTAAAAAAAATAATATGCTGGGATAAGATCCAGCACCCACAGCGACCCTAGTGAGGATTAACGGTACAAAATGAATGAATGAATAAATAATCCCCAAGTTTGTTAGAAGCGGCAATTTGTCCCATTTATTCCACGGTCCTTGAACGCACCACCACGGATTTAGCCTTCTGTGCAGTATAGTTCACGGATACTATGTCGGAATGCATAAAGGTAAGATTTGATGCGACTATTAAGTGCTAATGTGTTTATTTGTTCTCTGAAAACGAAAGTCCAGCCTCTGGATGGTGGTTGGGTGCTCATTGTACTTTTAAGTTGATGTTGTTTCTGTCTTAGTTTGACATAATACACGAGAAATACGATCGATTAGATGGCTGTCATGTCTGTATGTTTTGCTAACATCTCTCCCGGTGACTGGCTAACGCTATTGACATGCATTCACCGTTCTCAGTTTCACGATACCGGGAGCATAATGTCTTTACAATTCATTCATTTTACGACGAATGGGCGATTCTTGTCTTGTTCCTGTTGTAGTTTTACACAATAAATGATAAATACGATCGATTAGATGGCCGTCATGTCTGTATGTTTTGCTAACATCTTTCCCGGTGACTGGCTAGCGCGTTGCTAATGCTAGTTACGTGCATTCCGGATTCTACAGAGCATGCGCAACAATCTTTTCTCAGTTTCACGATACCGGGAGCATAATGTCTTTACAATTCATTCATTTTACGACTAATGGTTGATTCTTGTCTTGTTCCTGTTATAGTTTTACACAATACATGATAAATACGATCGATTAGATGGCCGTCATGTCTGTATGTTTTGCTAACATCTTTCCCGGTGACGAGCTAGCGCGTTGCTAACGCTAGTTACGTGCATTCAGTATTCTACGGAGCAACAATACTTTCTCACTCTCACGATACCGGGTGCATACTGTCTTTACAATTCATTCATTTTACTATGAATGGCTGATTCTTGTCTTGTCAAAGCCGATATCCGGTGGCATGGAGTTCTCGTTCACAACCCTAGCATAGGGCGTGTAGCATGTCGGCGCCATGTTTGTGAGAAGCATACCAAGGCTTTGCCCTGCATGCATATTTAACAAAATGCCCACGCCGTAGACGCAGCTTTGGTCTTTTCGCAGGCCAAAATCCCACCAAACCCCCCCCAAACTCGCAGCTGAGTTGTGTATATTTGGATTTGTTTCATGGCGTCTTGCTTCCGTCCTGTCCCTGCCTCTCACCATCACTGCTCTCCGCCATTTACACACGTCGACTTCAATTTGTGTCCCTTCGTTGACTTGATTTGCTTCAATGTCCTGCTTTGCTGCGATTGATCCAGCTCTCGCATCCTTTGCCCAGTCCAGTCCAGTCCAGTCCAGTGACAAAAAAGAGATATTGCCGCCTCATCCTCTTCTTGGGCCCCGTGACCTGGGAAGCCACCCAGTGGTGCTCCAGCATTCAAACAGGGTCCTCATTGGCTGAATTGGCCGTGAATTATATCAAGGAAATACCGGAGCGCCACTGGTAGTACTGAGCAGGTCCAGGGGGGTTAGGTCCCACACCATCACCACTTTATCTTTACCCACAGAAACCAGTGTGTGTGTGTGTTTTCTGCTCTAGTAACCTCTCCAACACTTAAGGCCTACTTCCGGGTTTCTAAGGCAGGTTTCTAGTAGCGATGATGTTGCTCCGAGCCCAGACCGGGCTGGTCTGTGCCCTGAACTCAAATGTGTTTCTTTGACACTGTCTGTCTGGGGGTGGGGCTGGAGGGTCAGTGCTGCACTTACTTCTTGACAATTGCTTCATAAAATATGATTATCTTTAATTACCGCTTGTGGTGCCGTGTCTCCTTCCGCAACGTTGTCTGCTTTGGCAACCTGCAGTGTGTGTGTGTGTGTGTGTGTGTGTGTGGAATTTTACCCATCATCCACAATCCATATGAAAAATTAGGATCAAAGAGGCAATGGGACACACCTATTCTGCCTGTAAAGCCTTCTGAAAAAAAAACGCTCAATTTCCTTAATGTGAGCTGCATATGGGACATAAGAGAACTGATTACATTGGGGGGCGGGGGGGGTTTCCAAACCACAGATCATCTGTTTTCATGTGTACAGAAGGCACAGAGAAGAAAACGCCATATGTGACATAGGGATTGTGGATGACTGATAATGCACTTTTCCTTTAAGGCGCAGTGTCAAAGTCAAGGCCCGGTGATGTCATCAAACACCTGACTGTGAGGATCTCACGAAGATAGATGTTTTCAAAAATACACCCCCCCCCCCCCCATGTAAAAACAACAACAAAAACTATGGATATCCGGTATGCCAATATTTTCCAACTTCCAATTTTTAAACATTATTAGAGCCCTCCAGAATGAAATAGCACCCCTATAATTTCCTTTACACTCCTATTGTCCAATATAGTAGACAAAATAAGAGAGATAGCCAGTTTGTCACCTTCTAAATATGTTTTTTAACATTATTAGAGCCCTCCAGACATGAAGTAGCACCCCTATAGTTGCCTTTACACTCCTATTTTCTAATATAGTAGACATAATAATAGAGACTATGGCATGGATAGCCTGTTTGTCACCTTCTAAATATGTTTTTTTTAACATTATTAGAGCCCTCCAGACATGAAATAACACCCCTATAGTCGCCTTTACATTCATATTGTCCAATATAGTAGACATAATAAGAGAGATAGCCAGTTTGTCACCTTCTAACTATGTTTTTTTAACATTATTAGAGCCCTCCAGAATGAAATAGCACCCCTATAGTTGCCTTTACACTCCTATTATCTAATATAGTAGACATAATAATGGAGACTATGGCATGGATAGCCTGTTTGTCACCTTCTAAATATGTTTTTTTTAACATTATTAGAGCCCTCCAGACATGAAATAACACCCCTATAGTCGCCTTTACATTCATATTGTCCAATATAGTAGACATAATAAGAGAGATAGCCAGTTTGTCACCTTCTAACTATGTTTTTTTAACATTATTAGAGCCCTCCAGAATGAAATAGCACCCCTATAGTTGCCTTTACACTCCTATTATCTAATATAGTAGACATAATAATGGAGACTATGGCATGGATAGCCTGTTTGTCACCTTCTAAATATGTTTTTTTAACATTATTAGAGCCCTCCAGACATGAAATAACACCCCTATAGTCGCCTTTACATTCATATTATCCAATATAGTAGACATAACTGACTCATGACTCATGAGTTGATTAAGACTCAAGTTTCACTGACTCACCAGTTGATGAAGAATCAAGTTTTACTGACAAATCTGTTGGATTAGTTTTAAGTTCCACTGACTCACGGGTGTACAACAAAGTAGTTTCACTGACAAATACTCGACTTACAATGACTCACAAGTCGATAAAGACTTGCATTTCAATGAGTCACGGGTTGCAAAGACTCAAGTTTCACTGACTCACCGGATGACAAAACCAGAGTTTCACTGACTTGTGTATCGATGAAGATTAGATTTTCACTGACTCACCGGACTGGATCATAAAGGCTGAACTTTCACTGACTCACGGGTGCACAACAAAGAATCGATTTTCACTGACTCATGAGTGGATGAACGCTTGAGTTTCAAGTTTCATTGACTCACAGGTTGAGACAAAGGCCGCGTGTCACTGAGTCATGAGTGCAACTGATTCACTTCAATGAGTGGCTCGTCAAAACTTGAGTCAGTCAAGGTTTCCCATCACTACGGTGGCCTTTAAGGGTGAAAAAGTGTCAAATAGTTATTGAATTAGCGAATCGGCATTTGAAGCATCCTACTAGCATCGCTCAGCAGAGTCACATTTGGGTTATATTGACCGTGTCAGTCATTGTTGACAAATACTCGATGAACACATCCATCCCACCGTCAAAGCACACCTAGAAAGCACCTGACCATGTCGGCACTTCAGTGGAGATGATGTACAAACGCCCCCCCCCCCCCCCCCCCCCGCGTACGCTGCTGTCATGTGCTAATTACACATGCTTTGTCACCGTGATGGGCTAATGACTAATTGCATTGTGATTCCTCTGACTCGCTCGCCCACTCACCACGTCACGCTCTGACAAGATTGACTTAAAGGCGTTTGGATTTCCCTGTCCCCCAAACACTAATACTTGCGTGTACTATTACCTATTTAGAATTCATTACCCACTTAGTGTAGTTTCCGCACATCTGGAGGTAAGGACTGGCAGACATTGACATGACTATTATCAGGAGAACCAGAGTACAGATGGGGAGGAGCCAGCTGCTGCGGCCCAGCGAGGTGCACCGTATTCGGGCACACGCTCCCAGCAGTCGGTGTGCCGCCATGGAGGTCTTTTGTCAAACCTTTCTGTTTGTTTCCAAGTCAGCCCGTAACGTCACAGGCAGGAGAAAAAAGGAGCGCTTGATTTGCTCTGGCCTCATTGGAGCTTTTTTTTTAATATTCAATTCCATTCATTCATTTTCCAGCCAATCACAGGGCACATATAGACAAACAACCATTCACACTCACATTCATACCTACGGACAATTTGGAGTCGCCAATTAACCTAATTAATTAATTAACTAATTAACCGGGCTGCACGGCGATTGAGTGGTTAGCGCGCAGACCTCACAGCTAGGAGACCCGAGTTCAATCCCACACTCGGCCATTTTCTCCGGGTACTCCGGTTTCCTCCCACATTCCAAAAACATGCTAGGTTAATTAGCCACTCCAAATTGTCCATAGGTATGAATGTGAGTGTGAATGGTTGTTTGTCTATATGTGCCCTGGGATTGGCTGGCCACCAGTCCAGGGTGTACCCCGCTGGGATAGGCGAAAATTAATGAATGAAAATGAATAAATAGTAGCCATGCCAAAATGTTGTGTTGCTGCTGGATGTTCATAGTATCCAAGTCATACACTAAGTTTCTTTTTTAAAAGAGGAAGCTTAAAGACAACACGGCTTGAAGGCTTGAAATCACGGCTACCTATATGTGCCCTGTGATTGGCTGGCCACCAGTACATGGTGTACCCCGCCTCTCGCCTGAAGACAGCCGGGATAGGCTCCAGCAACCCCCCACGACCCTTGTGAGGATAAGAGGTAGAAAATAAATGAATGATGTTTTTGGAATGTGGGAGGAAACCGCAGAAAACTCGCGCATGCACGGGGAAAACATGCAAGAGATGGCCGAGGGTGGGATTGAACTCTGGTCTTCTAGCTGTGAGGTCTGCACGCTAACCACTCGACCACCATGCAGCCTGATATTCAATTTATCTGAGCTATTTATTAATGTTGTGTGATTTATTTCCATGTATAAATCTCTCATGGGAGGGAAAAAACATTGATATTGATACAGTACATATACTGTATACACAGTACTACATATTACATTTACTTTACTTGAATCATCCTAGTTACGTGTCAAAGCCTCGAGTGCTCTTCTCTGTGTTTCACATCCTGTATGTTCAATATTAGACTTTGTAGGATAAATGAAACGTACATAAGAATGACTTCTTGAAGAGATTGGTGAGTCAGTGGACACACACACACACATACACACACACACACACACACACACTAAAAGGAGTGCTGTTGTGGCTTTCATCATGTGTGCGATGCCGCAGGCTTCTACAACTCATCGGCTTGATCTCTGAGCTTGGGAAAAAAAAGAAAAAGAAAAAAAACAGCCGAGCGTGCTTTTATCTCTTTCCTCCTCTGTTGCTCAGGCAAAGTCTGGCTTCCTCGCAGCAGCCCCCACATGAGCACCACCACTGACAAATCAGCTAAATGACCGTGTGTGTGTGTGTGTGTGTTGCAGAGAGGGGCAATTAAGATAAGTTGGAGCACAAACGTGCACAAAAGTCATGACTTTCTGCATGCAGTGGCGTCGCTTTGCGTTATTAATTCCTTCCAAACGCTACAACAAAAACCAAAGCGTACGCAAAGGAATGGGTTAACCCAATCCAATCCAAATTAATTCACATTTAAATGAATGAAACAAACTCGTTGGTATTGTTGAATACGACCTATAATTTTGTGATATGTAGTATTCTAGCTGGTCACAAGGTGTCAGTAATGTTACTGTAATGTCGCATTAGACACACAAGCACCAGAACAGGCTTTGATTGCCGCTTTGAATAATCTCACAGTGGGCATAATAATCCTTAACACTGGCGACTGTTGCGACGGTAACTCACGACAAGCTAAAACTCAACTCTGATGTCACTTCCTGTCCGCACCCCCCCCCCCCCCACCTCCCCACATAAGCCCTTCTACAATCAGAACACAATTTCATAAACACACACGAGTCCGGTCTTATTTATGTCATATTTTCTCTTATTATTTCTACTATAGGGGTGTTATTTCATGACTAGAGGGCTCTATTAATGTATTTTTTAAAATGTGTACTTTATAAATAATAATAATAAATAATAATAATTAAAAAATAATAATAAATATATAAATAATAATAATAAAATATAAACAAAATCTTTCTTTCACTTATATCACTTATACTCTTACGTCTACTTTATTGGTAATGGTATTGGTACTACATTTTTTCTCCTAATATTTTGACTACTGCCGTATGTGTTATATGTCATATGTTGTTATTTCATATCTCGAGAGTTCTAATAATGTTAAAACGCGTATTTAGAGGGCCATACAGTTTTTTTTTCTCTAACTTATGCGTCGTATTATGTTTACACTATTGGGTCATAGAATGTAAAGGTGACTATAGGGGTGTTATTTCATGTCTACAGAGCTCTAATAATGTTAAGAAGCATATTTAAAGGGCCATACACAGGTTTTCTCGAACTTATATATGCATGTCTTATTATGGTTATGGAGTGTAAAGGTGACTGTAGGGGTGTTATTTGGTGTCTAGAGTGCTCTAATAATATTAAAAAAAGGCACATTTAGAAGGTTGCAAACATGTTTTCTATGGTATAAGTTTGAAAACATTCCATTTATAATCCTACTTGACGGAAATGGACCGCTATAAATGAGGGAGTACTGCGATATGAACAAAAAAAATGAGTTTTAGATGCGGAAAACAATGAAAATTAATGAAATTTAAATATATGGACATTAAATCTCAGATGTATCTTTATTTGGGTTTGAGAAAAGATGAAAAAAAACACTCAATATTAAAAAATAAGAACAATAATAACAACAATCATCATAATTGTAACAAACAGTGTTAAACAAAAACAGCACAAAGAGTGCATATGCATTTATTACAGTAACAACAACATTTCTCATTATTAATGTCATCACTTACTGTCGGCATTATTACCACTAATAATAATAGTAATATTAATAAAAATCCATAATCAGCCACAATGGCTTACACTTAGTGTTTCCCCCTATGTGCTACCCTGTAGCCATTATTGATTCTGTTTTATGAAATCATACCCTTTACGACTCTTACAGCTGTCTTTTGGCCCCATGGCAGGTTATTCAGCAGCCGGATAATGGATAATGGATGGAATACCGTAATTTTGATGCACAATATTGTCTGTTTGACTGTATGTGTGACGTCACGGGTGGCGCACATGTTAGCTCGACTAGCTTTAGTCAGGTATGATGATGAAGGACTGGTTGATTATGCATGCAATGTACGCACGTGTCATGCACTGTAATCTCAATCCATATCTCATCCGTTTACACAGAGACCCCCTGTGGGGATCTGACCCAAACCCTGCAAGACCCCGAAAGGTACGTTTTTACATTTCAGCGATTCCCTTGAAGGTGAAGGTCAATGTGGGAGTTAGGATTAGCAGCCGGTTAGCGCAGCTCTCCAGGAAATGCCATATGAGGTGACAGGAAGTCGATGGTGTGCGTGTGCATGTACGCACTCTCCCCAAAGGATGAAGGTAGTTTGTGCACACATGGAAGTAAGAAGGACAAATGAGGATGTGACCCAGTGTGCCTATTGATGAAATATCATGACATGACTACATTACGACTACAGAGGGGGTGGAGCCGCCTGCTGTGGCCCAGCAAGGTGTACTGTATTCAGGCACACGCTGCGAATAGATAAGGCAGTGCAGGGTTGCTGATGCCGACACTGAATAGACTGTAAAGGTGACTATAGGGGTGTTATTTCATGTCTATAGAGCTCTAATAATGTTAACAAGCGCATTTAAAGGGCTATAAACAGGTTTTATCTAACTTATACGTCTGATTATGTCCACTATATTGGATAATAGGAGTGTTAAGGTGACTATAGGGGTGTTATTTCATGTCTAGAGGTCTCCAATATTGTTAACAAGCGTATTTAAAGGGCCATGAACAGATTTTATCTAACTTATACGTCTGATTATGTCTACTATATTGGGTACTAGGAGGGTTAAGGTGACTATAGGGGTGTTATTTCATGTTTAGAGGTCTTCAATAATGTTAACAAGCGTATTTAGAGGGCCATAAACAGGTTTTATCTAACTTATAGGTCTGATTATGTCCACTATATTGGATAATAGGAGTGTTAAGGTAACTATAGGGGTGTTATTTCATGTCTAGAGGTCTCCAATATTGTTAACAAGCACATTTAAACGGCCATAAACAGGTTTTATGTAACTTATACGTCGGATTATGTCTACTATATTGGGTTATAGGAGTGTTAAGGTGACTATAGGGGTGTTATTTCATGTTTAGAGGTCTTCAATAATGTTAACAAGCGTATTTAGAGGGCCATAAACAGGTTTTATTTAACTTATAGGTCTGATTATGTCTACTATATTGGATAATAGCAGTGTTAAGGTGACTATAGGGGTGTTATTTCATGTTTAGAGGTCTTCAATAATGTTAACAAGCGTATTTAGAGGGCCATGAACAGGTTTTATCTAACTTATACGTCTGATTATGTCTACTATATTGGATAATAGGAGTGTTAAGGTGACTATAGGGGTGTTATTTCATGTTTAGAGGTCTCCAATAATGCTAACAAGCATATTTAGAGGGCCATAAACAGGTTTTATGTAACTTATACGTCTGATTATGTCTACTATATTGGGTTATAGGAGTGTTGAGGTGACTATAGGGGTGTTATTTCATGTTTAGAGGTCTTCAATAATGTTAACAAGCGTATTTAGAGGGCGAAATCAGTGGTATCGCTGCAGACACTGTCACAAAAAGGAGGATGGAGAGAATTTTTTAGCCAAACAAAACACTCAAAAGAATAAAAAAAAAACAAACTGAAATCTATGATTTTTTCTTTTGATGAGATAAGAAGACAGACATTTCTCTCCATCGAGGAGCCGTGGGTTGCTGACCCCTGTAGAGCCAATGTGGTCTCTGGTCCCAAGTGGGCTGGGTCATCTACCCTGATGTACTCCATCACCTTCCATGTTTTAGCTGACACCATGCCCTTTTCTGCTGCCACGTCCAGTCATCCTGTTTGTTGTAGGAGTTTGATCAACAGTGAAACAATTATGCAGCCCCTGCTTGTTCACACTTTGTTAGGCGCCCGTGTTGACGCTTCCTAATCGCCTGCCAAATGTCTCCGCTGACCGTCACGGAGGGTTTTTTTCACTTCCCTGCCAAAACAACAGCACACCAGCACACCCCATGAACAAAGCATATACATAATAAGAAAACAGCGGCACGTCCCAACAAAGAAGCAATAGAAGCTATCAGCATTCTTGGAGGAGACGTGTTTCACAGCAGATACGATAACCTCCCTTGATGCCGCCAACGGGCAAGTCCATTTAGTTGAACTTGATTAGAGGAGACAGAGGTAGAAGCTGCGTAAGCCTCCAAAAAAACTCATTCAGACCATGCTGCACCTTTTGGTATCGCTACGAGGCCAAGGCAATGCAGGGTTGCTGATGCCAACACAGAATACACTGTAAAGGTGACTATAGGGGTGTTATTTCATGTCTATAGAGCTCTCATAATGTTAACAAGCGTATTTAAAGGGCCATGAACAGGTTTTATCTCACTTATACGTCTTATTATGTCTACTATATTGGGTAATAGGAGTGTAAAGGTGACTATAGGGGTGTTATTTCATGTTTAAAGGTCTCCAATAATGTTAACAAGCGTATTTAGAGGGCCATAAACAGGTTTTATTTAACTTATACATCTCATTATGTCTACTATATTGGATAATAGCAGTGTTAAGATGACTATAGGGGTGTTATTTCATGTTGATAGAGCTCTAACAATGTTAACAGGCGCATTTAAAGGGCCATAAACAGGTTTTATCTAACTTATAGGTCAGATTGTGTCTACTATATTCGGTAATAGGAGTGTAAAGGTGACTATAGGGGTGTTATTTCATGTCTATAGAGCTCTAATAATGTTAACAGCCGCATTTAAAGGGCCGTAAACAGGTTTTATCTCACTTATACGTCTGATTATGTCTTCTATATTGGATAATAGGAGTGTTAAGGTGAATATAGGGGTGTTATTTCCTGTCTATAGAGCTCTAATAATGTAAACAAGCATATTTAGAGTACCATAAACAGGTTAACGCAAACTTGTGCGTTTTATTATGTCTACTATATTAGGCAATAGGAATGTAAAGGTGACTATAGGGGTGTTATTTCATGTCTATAGATGTCTACTAATGTTAACAAGCGTATAAATAGTATTTTCCAAGTCTTATATGTCTTATTTTCGCTTATTATGTCTACTATATTTTGTAATTGGTTGACTATAGGGGTGCTATTTCATGTCTAGAGGGCTCTAACAATGATAAAAACATATTTAGCTGGCAGTAAACAGGTTGTCTAATAATGTTAAGAAGTGTATATAAAGTGGTAAATAGGTTTTCTATGACTTGTATGTCTTCTTTTCTCTTATTATGTCTACTGTAGCTTGTAATAGGAGTGTAAAGTTGACTATAGGGGTGTTATTTCATGTCTAGAGGACTCTAACATTGATAAAAACATATTTAGAAAGTGGTAAACAGGTTTTCTGTGACTTTCATGTATTTCATATTTCATGTCGACATGGCTCATATATTGTTGAAAAGCATATTTAGAGGGTTGCAAACAACCCCCCCCCCCCCCCCCCCCGCCTCTGTCGGCATGCGAGGACAGTCAGTTATTTGTGACACGTGAACGTTCCTGCCACACGATGATGCCTGATGATGCTTTGGTGGCAAAGCCTCTATCAAATCCAATCAGCGGCTGGTTGTGCATGATTAACACTGAAATGGCATCCATCATTGTCAGATAATCAGACGTTCACACTGCTAGGACACAAACACACGCTGCCGTGCACTCTCTTATCTCACTTGCTGACACCATTTTGCTCTCGAACAATCTTGCTAATTATAATTGTTAATTAATTCTCTGCCAGTGTCCTCATCAGGAGACTTAACAACCTACATTTTCATTAATTAGACCTTCGGCCCTCTCGCAGTCTCTCCGTCCCACTCCAATCCGGACCTTTGCCCCCTTCCCCGCCTGCATCCTTGCCCTCCTCCTGTCCTGCATCCTTTCCGGCAACCTCGCCCTCATTCCTGCCTTCTGGTTCTCCCCCCCCAACAGTTCAGCCACAGTCCAAACACACCAGGAGTCTCATTAGTTGAGACAAATACACGGCCAATTACCTCTTGTCCCTTTTCCTTTGCTCTTTTACTCACCATGGACAGTACTGCCTGCCGGATGACTTGGTTACTGCGTTACGGCCCGCCCTCTAGGACCCGCCTCTTTGGATGGGAACACGCATCACATATCGCTTCCTTTTATTCTAAATTGTCAAAATTACAGAATTATATCCAATAATAATATCATCTGATCATGCTACAGCCATATTTCAAGTCATATGAATACTGCACGTCACTAGCGATGTCCTGATCTCATCTTCAGGTTCCAAGATGGGATAAAGTTGTCTTCCTCCACGAGAGCGGGCCCATCCGGTTGCCTTATCACATCCATAACTCCGGGCCGCACACCAACATACACTAACATGCTAGGTGCGCTAATGCGCCTCACAGCCGTATGAAGACCCCCGTGCTTTCATAAAAAAAAAGACATTTATGCAAACTAGTCTGGGATGCTTCAGTGTGAACCCAACTGACTTTAAACTTGTGTCCTGGCTTTCTCAGGTAAATACGCTCAGGTGACAAATAACCCCAAGAGCGACGTTTCATACCCTTTGAAAATACATATATCTTTTAAAAGACTGGTCGGAATAGAGCAGCAAGACATGAGGACGTCCATCAATGATGGCCCAGAAGAGAGGAAGCCTTTTCTTGTGAGTAAAGTTCACGTTTGTTGTTTTTTACTTTGTTTTTATTGTTTTTTAAAACCTTTTTATTGCTTTTTTCTACCTTGTTTTTATTGGTTTTTTTTACCTTGTTTTTATTGTTTTTTTTTTACCTTGTTTTTATTGGGGGGGGGGGGGTTTACCTTGTTTTTTTACTTTGTTTTCATTGGGGTTTTTTACCTTGTTTTTATTGGGGTGTTTTTACCTTGTTTTTATTGGATTTTGTTACCTTGTTTTTATTGTTTTTTTTACCTTGTTTTTTTACCTTGTTTTTTTTTACCTTGTTTTTATTGGGGGTTTTTTTACCTTGTTTTTATTGGGGGTTTTTTACCTTGTTTTTATTGGGTTTTTTTTTTACCTTGTTTTTATTGTTTTCACCTTGTTTTTATTGTTTTTTTTTTACCTTGTTTTTATTGGGTTTTTTTTACCTTGTTTTTATTGGGTTTTTTTTACCTTGTTTTTATTGGGGTTTTTTTTTACCTTGTTTTTTTTTACTTTGTTTTCATTGGGGTTTTTTACCTTGTTTTTATTGGGGTGTTTTTACCTTGTTTTTATTGGATTTTGTTACCTTGTTTTTAGTGTTTTTTTACCTTGTTTTTATTGTTTTTTTTACCTTGTTTTTTTACCTTATTTTTTTTACCTTGTTTTTATTGGGGTTTTTTTTACCTTGTTTTTATTGTTTTTTTTTTACCTTGTTTTTATTGGGGGTTTTTTTACCTTGTTTTTATTGGGGTTTTTTTACCTTGTTTTTATTGTTTTCACCTTGTTTTTATTGGGGTTTTTTTTTTACCTTGTTTTTATTGGGTTTTTTTTTACCTTGTTTTTATTGGGGTTTTTTTACCTTGTTTTTATTGTTTTCACCTTGTTTTTATTGGGGTTTTTTTTACCTTGTTTTTATTGGGTTTTTTTTTACCTTGTTTTTATTGTTTTTTTTTACCTTGTTTTTATTGGGGTTTTTTTACCTTGTTTTTATTGGGGGTTTTTTACCTTGTTTTTATTGTTTTCACCTTGTTTTTATTGTTTTTTTTTACCTTGATTTTATTGGTTTTTTTACCTTGTTTTTATTGTTTTCACCTTGTTTTTATTGGGTTTTTTTAACCTTGTTTTTATATATATTTTTTACCTTGTTTTTATTGTTTTTTTTTACCTTGTTTTTAATTTTTTTTACCTTTTTTAATTGTTTTTTTTAACTTTGTTTTTATTGGGTTTTTTTTACCTTATTTTTATTGGGACTTTTTTTCCGTATGCGGTAATCACAAGGGGCACAAAGGGGCAGTGGTATGGTCCATGATGGCAGCTTGTGACTGCTACATTGCGGTCCAGTAGGTGGTGGTTTGCACCTTCTAAATAAGAAGGTCTACATCCTGCCAGTCACTGAACAGGAATTTTAGGGGCGCTGACCTTGTTCGTTCACAAAAAAGAACTAGTTCTTTTGACCCGTTCGTTCATGACCGTAGTCCAATAACCATCAGAAGGAGAAAGTCCTGGTCGTCTTGGAGGTTTGGAAAGGTGGAAGAAGGTTTTGTTCTTCCTTGATGTTACTGGCACGACTGGCATCATCATTGTCCTCCAGTGGAGCTTCAGGTCGTGCAGGGGCGTCAAACGCCATGTGGAGATGTTACTGATGATTTGGCTTGACGCGAATAGAGCAGCAAGACATGAGGACGTCCATCAATGATGGCCCAGAAGACAGGAAGCCTTTTCCTATTTTTTACTTTGTTTTTATTGTTTTTTAAAACCTTTTTATTGCTTTTTTCTACCGTGTTTTTATTGTTTTTTACCTTGTTTTTATTGTTTTTTTACCTTGTTTTTATTGGGTTTTTTTTTTACCTTGTTTTTATTGGGGGGGTTTTACCTTGTTTTTATTGGGGGTTTTTTTACCTTGTTTTTATTGTTTTTTTTACCTTGTTTTTATTGGGGTTTTTTTACCTTGTTTTTATTGGGGGGTTTTTACCTTGTTTTTATTGGGGGGGTTTTACCTTGTTTTTATTGGGGGTTTTTTTACCTTGTTTTTATTGTTTTCACCTTGTTTTTATTGGGGTTTTTTTTTACCTTGTTTTTATTGGGTTTTTTTTTACCTTGTTTTTATTGGGGTTTTTTTTACCTTGTTTTTATTGGGGGTTTTTTACCTTGTTTTTATTGGATTTTGTTACCTTGTTTTTATTGTTTTTATTGTTTTTTTACCTTGTTTTTATTGGGGTTTTTTTACCTTGTTTTTATTGGGGTTTTTTTTACCTTGTTTTTATTGGGTTTTTTTTTACCTTGTTTTCATTGGGGTTTTTTTTACCTTGTTTTTATTGGGGTTTTTTTACCTTGTTTTTATTGGATTTTGTTACCTTGTTTTTATTGTTTTTATTGTTTTTTTACCTTGTTTTTATTGGGTTTTTTTTACCTTGTTTTTATTGGGGTTTTTTTTACCTTGTTTTTATTGGGGTTTTTTTTACCTTGTTTTTATTGGGGTTTTTTTACCTTGTTTTTATTGTTTTTATTGTTTTTTTACCTTGTTTTTTTACCTTGTTTTTATTGGGGTTTTTTTTTTACCTTGTTTTTATGGGGGGGGTTTATTGGGGGGTTTTTATTGGGGCGTCATGGATGGAACTTGTTAGCATATCTATGTGACAGTATATGAAGAAAGCCAAGCCCACGAAGGTTCGACTCCGTGCTTTTGCAGCAAAAGTGGAAACGATGGAGTTTTGTCTGAAGGAGCCGCAATCGTGCAGATGTTTGACTCTCTAGTTTATTTCACGGGCCTGTTGATCCTCCACTCATCTGCTCCGCCAGCCGTCTTATTTCCACACTCGAGCTATTTCTGTGATTCTCCACACACTCGCTGCTCTTTTCTTTCCATCTGCCCCCCCCCCCCCCCCCCATCCCCCTTTGTCTTTGCCTTTCCTTCCTCCGTCTGCCACTAGAAGAACGAGTGAGAGACAGTTGGCACCCAGTTGGCACTGGATGGCGGATGGTGGCAAAATGGCTGCTCGGGTCTCATCCGTCCCCCTTTTCCTGCACCTCCCTCGGCCCCTCTTGAGAGAAGTAACCCAGATTTGAAAATGAAGTCCCTTCAATCTCTCCCTCTCCTCTCCTCTCTCTCTCTCTCGCTATCTCTCTTTTGGTCTGTCTATCTTTTTCATCCTCCTCTTGGTAAAAACAGCATCCAATCTTGGAAAGCGAGTACCACCTCCATCCACCATCTCGTCCTCCTCCTCACCCACCCCGCCTGTGGGTGAACGGATACTTACACTTACCACTCCTGGAGAGCTTCAATCACGTTCGCTTTCTACCGTTTTGTCCAGACTGCTTCCTGTCTTTTTTTTTGTTTTGTTTTTTTTGTTTCATATTTCACGCCGGTTCATTTCCTTTCTACTTTTTTGGCCGTCATCTTTGAAGCGGCCATCTACAGGTGCTTCTCTGAGCTGAACGTCAGGGGAGGGCCAAGGAAGTGAAGGAAGCCGTTTCAGCCTCGCGCATTCTCACGCTTTCAGGTATCGTCCTGGCGTATTTGATTTTATCGTCATAAGATAAGCGTCTTATGAATCCATACAATATTCCGCTTTGTCCAAACTTGCCGTAAAATCTGTGAATAAGGGGCCAGGAAAGACGTGGGGGAGAGGCCGGGATACTGGAGCAGGTGGTGAGGGTGTTGTTGGCATGGCAACGGGAGGCAGAGTTGACATGGCGACCGGGGCGAGGGCTGGAGAGGGTGGGGGTGGGGGGGGGGGGGGCGGTGAGAGAGATAGAGATAGTTGGCAGGCTGGACGGGCGATATGTGGGACAGTTGTGTTAATTGTGTAGCGACTCCAAGTCTCTTAAGAGGCTTTTGGCGCTGCGTGCAAATTAACCTCCATCTTCTTCATTACCTTCCTGTCCTTTCCTCCATACCTGTCGCTTTTCCTGGTAAAAAATATACCAGGAGAGAAAACATTCACATACACAATCATTAGAGTTCAAACAAAACAGGACCACGCATGCACTCTAAAGAGATGAAAAACAGCTAGCATGAGGACATAGCAACACGAAGAACTATTTTTTCGTTAGTTTCGCCTCCTCGGGCCACGATCGAGAGGTATCACCGACTGTCTACTATATTGGGTGTAACGGTGAATATAGGGGTGCTATGTCATGTCCAGAGGGCTCTAATAAGGTAAAAAGACGCTTTAATGCTCAATAATTATCAGACATCCCTACTTATTTGTCTTATTTCTTTATTTTATCTACTATATTGGGTGTAACGGTGAATATAGGGGTGTTATGTCATGTCCAGAGGGCTCTAATGAAGTAAAAATACGCTTTGATGCTCAATAATTATCAGACATCCCTACTTATTTGTCTTTTTTTTTTTTAGATTTTATCTACTATATTGGGTGTAAAGGTGAATATAGGGGTGTTATGTCATGTCCAGAGGGCTCTAATAAAGTAAAAAGACGCTTTGATGCTCAATAATTATCAGACATCCCTACTTATTTGTCTTATTTGTTTTTATTATATCTACTATATTGGGTGTAACGGTGAATATAGGGGTGTTATGTCATGTCCAGAGGGCTCTAATAAGGTAAAAAGACGCTTTAATGCTCAATAATTATCAGTCATCCCTACTTATTTGTCTTTTTTTTAAGAGTTTTTCTACTATATTGGGTGTAAAGGTGAATATAGGGGTGTTATGTCATGTCCAGAGGGCTCTAATAAAGTAAAAAGACGCTTTGATGCTCAATAATTATCAGACATCCCTACTTATTTGTCTTTTTTTTAAGAGTTTATCTACTATATTGGGTGTAAAGGTGAATATAGGGGTGTTATGTCATGTCCAGAGGGCTCTAATAAAGTTAAAAAACATAAGGTTGTAAAAAGACGATTTGATGCTCAATAATTATCAGACATCCCTACTTATTTGTCGTTTTTTTTAGATTTAATCTACTATATTGGGTGTAAAGGTGAATATAGGGGTGCTATGTCATGTCCAGAGGGCTCTAATAAAGTAAAAAGACGCTTTGATGCTCAATAATTATCAGACATCCCTACTTATTTGTCTTATTTTTTTATATTATATCTACTTAATTGGGTGTAAAGGTGAATATAGGGGTGTTATGTCATGTCCAGAGAGCTCTAATAAAGTAAAAAGACGCTTTGATGCTCAATAATTATCAGACATCCCTACTTATTTGTCTTTTTTTTTTTTAGATTATATCTACCTAATTGGGTGTAAAGGTGAATATAGGGGTGCTATGTCATGTCCAGAGGGCTCTAATAAAGTAAAAAGACGCTTTGATGCTCAATAATTATCAGACATCCCTACTTATTTGTCTTATTTCTTTATTTTATCTACTATATTGGGTGTAGAGGTGAATATAGGGGTGTTATGTCATGTTCAGAGGGCTCTAATAAAGTAAAAAGACGCTTTGATGCTCAATAATTATCAGACATCCCTACTTATTTGTCTTTTTTTTAGATTATATCTACTATATTGGGTGTAAAGGTGAATATAGGGGTGTTATGTCATGTCCAGAGGGCTCTAATAAAGTAAAAAGGCGCTTTGATGCTCAACTCAAGTGGCCTGAAAAGTCGGATCATATGTACTGTAATATCTTACTGTACGTCTTACACTCTCCTCCTTCCCTCCACCATGACCCACTCCACTTCCAATCCCTTCTCCGGAAGCTCCGCCTCCCTGTCCTTGCATACTCCTCCTCCCCCCGCATTCAAGGTCTTCCACAACTAAATAGCATCCTCCCTGACACCCCGCCATCCATCCTCCCTCCCTCTCTCTGCTCTACCGCGTCCCTCCAGGCATCATGTCCACCCCTGTCCCCCCTTCCCCGCTCACACTGGCCTCCCCAACATCAGCAGTCTCCCCCTTGCCCTCGCCCCTCTCCCCTCCACCCAGGGTGCCCGTCTTCCAAAGAAAGGGTGCGCTCAAACACAAGAGGATCGTGGAGGTGAAGGACCACCAGTTCACGGCCCGTTTCTTCAAGCAGCCCACCTTCTGCAGCCACTGCACCGACTTCATCTGGTAGTGCACGCACACACACACACACACACACAAACACACACAAACACACACATTTGCAGAGAGAGAAACCACCCCGGCAGTTCTTAAGCCGCCTCCTCAGGCAACATACTGCTGCATCTGACTTTTACTGCACTTTTTTTTTTTATTTCCTCTCTCCCCTTAAGGCTGAGGAAAACATCCCACATCAGCCAGCACGCTGACCCCATCCCATCACATAAGCTCACCTCCGTGCTGTAGCCCACACCAGCACAAAGAAACACTTCATTAGGTACACCGCTAACACCTAACGAGATGCTTTTCATTCATTCATTCATTTTCTACCGCTTTTTCCTCACGAGGATCGCGGGGGGTGCTGGAGCCTATCCCAGCTGTCTTCGGGCGTAAGGCGGGGTACACCCTGGACTGGTCGCCAGCCAATCACAGGGCACACGTAGACAAACAACCATTCACACTCACATTCATACCTATGGACAATTTGGAGTGGCTAATTAACCTAGCATGTTTTTGGAATGTGGGAGGAAACCGGAGTACCCGGAGAAAACCCACGCATGCACGGGGAGAACATGCAAACTCCACACAGAGATGCCCGAGGGTGGAATTGAACCCTGGTCTCCTAGCTGTGAGGTCTGTGCGCTAACCCCTAGACCACCGTGCCGACGAGATGCTATATATGCTATATAAGTACAATTCACAAGATGGTGGATCATTTTGCCGGGGCGTTCCGTCATGGTTGCGTATGGTCGAGACACCAGGACGCAGGGACAAGAGCGTAGTGCAGGGCGAGGTGTTGCCAGATATTTCCACGATAATGACTCCTTAGGCGGCACGGTGGTCGAGTGGTTAGCGCGCAGACCTCACAGCTAGGAGACCAGGGTTCAATTCCACCCTCAAGTTTGCATGTTCTCAAGTTTGCATGCGTGGGTTTTCTCCGGGTACTCCGGTTTCCTCCCACATTCCAAAAACATGCTAGGTTAATTAGCCACTCCAAATTGTCCATAGGTATGAATGTGAGTGTGAATGGTTGTTTGTCTATATGTGCCCTGTGATTGGCTGGCGACCAGTCCAGGGTGTACCCCGCCTCTCGCCCAAAGACAGCTGGGATAGGCTCCAGCACCCCCCGCGACCCTCGTGAGGAAAAAGCGGTAGAAAATGAATGAATGAATGACTCCTTATTATAGCGTTTGACGCCCCTGCACAACCTGATTTTCTACACATCTATCCAATGGCGCTCCTGGTGCTTTCCCAATAAAGTTGCGTGTTTGTACAGTGACTTAGCGACAAATACCGAAATACTTTTGGGTAAATATACTGTAGTACTACACACCGACGGCTATTTCTCCATAAAATACAGAAGACGGCGATCTGTCCCTGTCGTGGGAAGCCATATTGGCCGGTGTGTGTTAAGCGTGTGCTGTGTGACATATGGTGGGGGTGTATGTTGGAGCAGAGTCAGCAGCCTCTGGGTAGTTTTCAGGACATTCCTCCACTTGGCTGCGGTAGCACGACGCATTTCTTCACATGGCGTAGGAGGCTGTTGGAGACCGAGAGGATCATTTAGCAAAATACTACATGAAACATTGCAACATTGAAGCCCTTCATCCGCCAAGGAACAAACACACTCAAAAATGGCGACTCAGTGTCATGTGTCAGTCACAATGCTCAGCAAGGACTTGTGAGTCTTTGTCCAATACCCGTGAGTCAGTGGAAGCTGAGTGTTTGTCGTGTCATCATTGAGCATCCATAAGTCAATGAAACTCCATTCTTCGTTTAGCACCCGTGAGTCGGTGAAACTTGAGTCCTCACCAAATACCCGTGAGTCAGTGAAACTTGAGTCCTCACCAAATACCCGTGAGTCAGTGACACTCGAGTCTTCACTGAGGACCAGTGAGTCAGTGACGCCCGATTCTTCCATGGGCACCTGTGAGAAAGTGTAACTTGAGTCTTCAACTAGTACTCATGAGTCAGTGAAACTTGAGTCTTCAACTAGTACTCATGAGTCAGTGAAACTTGAGTCTTCACGTGTGAGTCAGCAACATTCGATTCTTCACCGAGTACCCGTGAGTCAGTGGAAGCTGAGTGTTTGTCGTGTCATCATTGAGCATCCATAAGTCAATGAAACTCCATTCTTCGTTTAGCACCCGTGAGTCGGTGAAACTTGAGTCCTCACCAAATACCCGAGAGTCAGTGACACTCGAGTCCTCACCAAATACCCGTGAATCAGGGACACTCGAGTCTTCACTGAGGACCAGTGAGTCAGTGACACCTGATTCTTCCATGGGTACCTGTGAGAAAGTGAAACTTGGGTCTTCACCTGTGAGTCAGCAACATTCGATTCTTCACCGAGTACCCGTGAGTCAGTGGAAGGTGAGTGTTTGTCGTGTCATCATCCATAAGTCAATGAAACTCCAGTCTTTGTTTAGCACCCGTGAGTCTGTGAAACTTGAGTCCTCACCAAATACCCGTGAGTCGGTGAAACTTGAGTCCTCACCAAATACCCGTGAGTCGGTGAAACTTGACTCCCCACCAAATACCCGTGAGTCAGTGACACTCGAGTCTTCACTGAGGACCAGTGAGTCAGTGACACCCGATTCTTCCATGGGTACCTGTGAGAAAGTGAAACTTGAGTCTTCACCTGTGAGTCAGCAACATTCGATTCTTCACCGAGTACCCGTGAGTCAGTGGAAGCTGAGTGTTTGTCGTGTCATCATCCATAAGTCAATGAAACTCCAGTCTTTGTTTAGCACCCCTGAGTCGGTGAAACTTGAGTCCTCACCAAACACCCGTGAGTCAGTGAAACTTGAGTCCCCACCAAATACCCGTGAGTCGGTGAAACTTGACTCCCCACCAAATACCCGTGAGTCAGTGACACTCAAGTCTTCACTGAGGACCAGTGAGTCAGTGACACCCGATTCTTCCATGGGTACCTGTGAGAAAGTGAAACTTGAGTCTTCACCTGTGAGTCAGCAACATTCGATTCTTCACCGAGTACCCGTGAGTCAGTGGAAGCTGAGTGTTTGTCGTGTCATCATCCATAAGTCAATGAAACTCCAGTCTTTGTTTAGCACCCGTGAGTCGGTGAAACTTGAGTCCTCACCAAACACCCGTGAGTCAGTGAAACTTGAGTCCCCACCAAATACCCGTGAATCAGTGACACTCGAGTCTTCCATGGGCACCTGTGAGAAAGTGAAACTTGAGTCTTCAACTAGCACTCGTGAGTCAGTGAAACTTGAGTCTTCAACTAGCACTCGTGAGTCAGTGAAACTTGAGTCTTCAACTAGTACTCATGAGTCAGTGAAACTTGAGCCCTCACCAAATACCCGTGAGTCAGTGACACTCGAGTCTTCACTGAGGACCAGTGAGTCAGTGACACCCGATTCTTCCATGGGCACCTGTGAGAAAGTGAAACTTGAGTCTTCAACTAGCACTCATGAGTCAGTGAAACTTGGGTCTTCGCCTGTGAGTCAGCAACATTCGATTCTTCACCGAGTACCCGTGAGTCAGTGGAAGCTGAGTGTTTGTCGTGTCATCATTGAGCATCCATTAGTCAATGAAACTCTAGTCTTCGTTTAGCACCCGTGAGTCGGTGAAACTTGAGTCCTCACCAAATACCCGTAAGTCAGTGAAACTTGAGTCCTCACCAAATACCAGTGAGTCAGTGACACCCGATTCTTCCATGGGCACCTGTGAGAAAGTGAAACTTGAGTCTTCCACTAGTACTCATGAGTCAGTGAAACTTGAGTCTTCAACTAGTACTCATGAGTCAGTGAAACTTGAGCCCTCACCAAATACCCGTGAGTCAGTGACACTCGAGTCTTCACTGAGGACCAGTGAGTCAGTGACGCCCGATTCTTCCATGGGCACCTGTGAGAAAGTGAAACTTGAGTCTTCAACTAGTACTCATGAGTCAGTGAAACTTGAGTCTTCAACTAGTACTCATGAGTCAGTGAAACTTGAGTCTTCACGTGTGAGTCAGCAACATTCGATTCTTCACCGAGTACCCGTGAGTCAGTGGAAGCTGAGTGTTTGTCGTGTCATCATTGAGCATCCATAAGTCAATGAAACTCCATTCTTCGTTTAGCACCCGTGAGTCGGTGAAACTTGAGTCCTCACCAAATACCCGAGAGTCAGTGACACTCGAGTCCTCACCAAATACCCGTGAATCAGGGACACTCGAGTCTTCACTGAGGACCAGTGAGTCAGTGACACCTGATTCTTCCATGGGTACCTGTGAGAAAGTGAAACTTGGGTCTTCACCTGTGAGTCAGCAACATTCGATTCTTCACCGAGTACCCGTGAGTCAGTGGAAGGTGAGTGTTTGTCGTGTCATCATCCATAAGTCAATGAAACTCCAGTCTTTGTTTAGCACCCGTGAGTCTGTGAAACTTGAGTCCTCACCAAATACCCGTGAGTCGGTGAAACTTGAGTCCTCACCAAATACCCGTGAGTCGGTGAAACTTGACTCCCCACCAAATACCCGTGAGTCAGTGACACTCGAGTCTTCACTGAGGACCAGTGAGTCAGTGACACCCGATTCTTCCATGGGTACCTGTGAGAAAGTGAAACTTGAGTCTTCACCTGTGAGTCAGCAACATTCGATTCTTCACCGAGTACCCGTGAGTCAGTGGAAGGTGAGTGTTTGTCGTGTCATCATCCATAAGTCAATGAAACTCCAGTCTTTGTTTAGCACCCGTGAGTCTGTGAAACTTGAGTCCTCACCAAATACCCGTGAGTCGGTGAAACTTGAGTCCTCACCAAATACCCGTGAGTCGGTGAAACTTGACTCCCCACCAAATACCCGTGAGTCAGTGACACTCGAGTCTTCACTGAGGACCAGTGAGTCAGTGACACCCGATTCTTCCATGGGTACCTGTGAGAAAGTGAAACTTGAGTCTTCACCTGTGAGTCAGCAACATTTGATTCTTCACCGAGTACCCGTGAGTCAGTGGAAGCTGAGTGTTTGTCGTGTCATCATTGAGCATCCATAAGTCAATGAAACTCCATTCTTCGTTTAGCACCCGTGAGTCGGTGAAACTTGAGTCCTCACCAAATACCCGAGAGTCAGTGACACTCGAGTCCTCACCAAATACCCGTGAATCAGGGACACTCGAGTCTTCACTGAGGACCAGTGAGTCAGTGACACCTGATTCTTCCATGGGTACCTGTGAGAAAGTGAAACTTGGGTCTTCACCTGTGAGTCAGCAACATTCGATTCTTCACCGAGTACCCGTGAGTCAGTGGAAGGTGAGTGTTTGTCGTGTCATCATCCATAAGTCAATGAAACTCCAGTCTTTGTTTAGCACCCGTGAGTCTGTGAAACTTGAGTCCTCACCAAATACCCGTGAGTCGGTGAAACTTGAGTCCTCACCAAATACCCGTGAGTCGGTGAAACTTGACTCCCCACCAAATACCCGTGAGTCAGTGACACTCGAGTCTTCACTGAGGACCAGTGAGTCAGTGACACCCGATTCTTCCATGGGTACCTGTGAGAAAGTGAAACTTGAGTCTTCACCTGTGAGTCAGCAACATTCGATTCTTCACCGAGTACCCGTGAGTCAGTGGAAGGTGAGTGTTTGTCGTGTCATCATCCATAAGTCAATGAAACTCCAGTCTTTGTTTAGCACCCGTGAGTCTGTGAAACTTGAGTCCTCACCAAATACCCGTGAGTCGGTGAAACTTGAGTCCCCCACCAAATACCCGTGAATCAGTGACACTCGAGTCTTCCATGGGCACCTGTGAGAAAGTGAAACTTGAGTCTTCAACTAGCACTCGTGAGTCAGTGAAACTTGAGTCTTCAACTAGTACCCATGAGTCAGTGAAACTTGAGTCTTCAACTAGTACTCATGAGTCAGTGAAACTTGAGCCCTCACCAAATACCCGTGAGTCAGTGACACTCGAGTCTTCACTGAGGACCAGTGAGTCAGTGACACCCGATTCTTCCATGGGCACCTGTGAGAAAGTGAAACTTGAGTCTTCAACTAGCACTCATGAGTCAGTGAAACTTGGGTCTTCGCCTGTGAGTCAGCAACATTCGATTCTTCACCGAGTACCCGTGAGTCAGTGGAAGCTGAGTGTTTGTCGTGTCATCATTGAGCATCCATTAGTCAATGAAACTCTAGTCTTCGTTTAGCACCCGTGAGTCGGTGAAACTTGAGTCCTCACCAAATACCCGTAAGTCAGTGAAACTTGAGTCCTCACCAAATACCAGTGAGTCAGTGACACCCGATTCTTCCATGGGCACCTGTGAGAAAGTGAAACTTGAGTCTTCCACTAGTACTCATGAGTCAGTGAAACTTGAGTCTTCAACTAGTACTCATGAGTCAGTGAAACTTGAGCCCTCACCAAATACCCGTGAGTCAGTGACACTCGAGTTTTCACTGAGAACCAGTGAGTCAGTGACACCCGATTCTTCCATGGGCATCTGTGAGAAAGTGAAACTTGAGTCTTCACCAAATATCTGTGAGTCAATTAAACTTGAGTCTTCAACTAGTACTCATGAGTCAGTGAAACTTGAGTCCTCACCAAATACCCGTGAGTCAGTGACACTCGAATCTTCACTGAGGACCAGGGAGTCAGTGACACCCGATTCTTCACCGAGCATCCGTGAGTCAGTGAAACTTGAGTCTTCAGCAAACGTCTGTGATTCAGTGAAACTTGAGTCTTCACCTGTGAGTCAGCAACATTCGATTCTTCACCGAGCACCCGTGATTCAGTGAAACTTGAGTCCTCGGCAAACACCTGTGAGTCAGTGAAAATCAAGTGTTCGTCCAATCCCAGTGAGTCAGTGAAACTTGAGTCTTCACCGAGTGCCCATCAATCGGTGAAACTTGACTGAGTGATTCGTCCTTGAGCACCCGTGATGCAGCTCGGTCAGGAAGAGTTGATTTGCGGCACGGGGCTAATACACTTAGCATACAAATGCAGTTAGCATAACAGTTGCACAATTAGTAGCATGTAACCTGTTTTTTTTTTTTAATTTGGTGGACGTGTTGTGACCGACTCTTCACAACTGGCACATCTGTAATTTGTACATTGTGTCATTTGTACATCTCTAGTCATGTTAAAAAGCATATTATAATATTATAAAAGTATTTTCTATATCTTATTTTCTCTGATTATATCTACTATATTGGGTAATAGGAATGTAACCTGACTATAGGGGTGTTATTTCATGTCTAGAGGGCTCTAGTCATGTTAAAAAGCATATTATAATATTATAAAAGTATTTTCTATATCTTATTTTCTCTGATTATATCTACTATATTGGATAATAGGAATGTAAACCTGACTATAGGGGTGTTATTTCATGTCTAGAGGGCTCTAATCATGTTAAAAAGCATATTATAATATTAGAAAAGTGTTTTCTATGTCTTATTTTCTCTGATTATATCTACTATATTGGGTAATAGGAATGTAACCTGACTATAGGGGTGTTATTTCATGTCTGGAGTGCTCTAGTCATGTTAAAAAGCATATTATAATATTATAAAAGTATTTTCTATATCTTATTTTCTTTGATTATATCTACTATATTGGGTAATAGGAATGTAACCTGACTATAGGGGTGTTATTTCATGTCTGGAGGGCTCTAGTCATGTTAAAAAGCATATTATAATATTATAAAAGTATTTTCCATGTCTTATTTTCTCTGATTATATCTACTATATAGGGTAATAGGAATGTAACCTGACTATAGGGGTGTTATTTCATGTCTAGAGGGCTCTAATAATGTTAAAAAGCATATTATAATATTAGAAAAGTGTTTTCTATGTCTTATTTTCTCTGATTATATCTACTATATTGGATAATAGGAATGTAAACCTGACTATAGGGGTGTTATTTCATGTCTAGAGGGCTCTAGTCATGTTAAAAAGCATATTATAATATTATAAAAGTATTTTCTATATCTTATTTTCTCTGATTATATCTACTATATTGGATAATAGGAATGTAAACCTGACTATAGGGGTGTTATTTCATGTCTAGAGGGCTCTAATCATGTTAAAAAGCATATTATAATATTAGAAAAGTGTTTTCTATGTCTTATTTTCTCTGATTATATCTACTATATTGGGTAATAGGAATGTAACCTGACTATAGGGGTGTTATTTCATGTCTGGAGTGCTCTAGTCATGTTAAAAAGCATATTATAATATTATAAAAGTATTTTCTATATCTTATTTTCTTTGATTATATCTACTATATTGGGTAATAGGAATGTAACCTGACTATAGGGGTGTTATTTCATGTCTGGAGGGCTCTAGTCATGTTAAAAAGCATATTATAATATTATAAAAGTATTTTCCATGTCTTATTTTCTCTGATTATATCTACTATATAGGGTAATAGGAATGTAACCTGACTATAGGGGTGTTATTTCATGTCTAGAGGGCTCTAATAATGTTAAAAAGCATATTATAATATTAGAAAAGTGTTTTCTATGTCTTATTTTCTCTGATTATATCTACTATATTGGATAATAGGAATGTAAACCTGACTATAGGGGTGTTATTTCATGTCTAGAGGGCTCTAGTCATGTTAAAAAGCATATTATAATATTATAAAAGTATTTTCTATATCTTATTTTCTCTGATTATATCTACTATATTGGATAATAGGAATGTAAACCTGACTATAGGGGTGTTATTTCATGTCTGGAGTGCTCTAGTCATGTTAAAAAGCATATTATAATATTATAAAAGTATTTTCTATATCTTATTTTCTCTGATTATATCTACTATATTGGATAATAGGAGTGTAAACCTGACTATAGGGGTGTTATTTCATGTCTAGAGGGCTCTAGTCATGTTAAAAAGCATATTATAATATTATAAAAGTATTTTCTATGTCTTATTTTCTCTGATTATATCTACTATATTGGGTAATAGGAATGTAACCTGACTATAGGGGTGTTATTTCATGTCTGGAGTGCTCTAGTCATGTTAAAAAGCATATTATAATATTATAAAAGTATTTTCCATATCTTATTTTCTTTGATTATATCTACTATATTGGGTAATAGGAATGTAACCTGACTATAGGGGTGTTATTTCATGTCTGGAGGGCTCTAGTCATGTTAAAAAGCATATTATAATATTATAAAAGTATTTTCCATGTCTTATTTTCTCTGATTATATCTACTATATAGGGTAATAGGAATGTAACCTGACTATAGGGGTGTTATTTCATGTCTAGAGGGCTCTAATAATGTTAAAAAGCATATTATAATATTAGAAAAGTGTTTTCTATGTCTTATTTTCTCTGATTATATCTACTATATTGGATAATAGGAATGTAAACCTGACTATAGGGGTGTTATTTCATGTCTAGAGGGCTCTAATCATGTTAAAAAGCATATTATAATATTAGAAAAGTGTTTTCTATGTCTTATTTTCTCTGATTATATCTACTATATTGGATAATAGGAATGTAAAGGTGACTATAGGGGTGTTATTTCATGTCTGGGGGGCTCTAATCATGTTAAAAAGCATGTTTTCTATGTCCCAAACCTTTTACAGCGGCGTACCGCTTTAGACATTTGACCTGGACTTGTACACCCCCTACTCCTTCACACTCCAAACACATTTATTTCTTGATATGAATTTGAGCTGCACGTGCATGTTTGGGTGTGTTTCCTGTGATTTCCAATTGTCCGTGAATGCAGCGGCAGCATTCACCCGGAGTTACCGGGTGCAACTGAGAACCATGCTACAAAAAGCTAGCTCAGCACTGACAGCGGTTTGCTAGTTTTGATCCTGCTTGTTGAGTATGAAGTGTTTATTATCTGACAGGAATCTTTCCATGATGTCCCAACTCGAAAAGAACCTTAAACTTCATAGCGTCACAAATTCCAAATCCCAAAATACACAACAAGCAACCATAAAGCCTCATTTTTCGCGTGAATCTTCACTCGCAGCGCCGGGTTTTGACAGCTATGCCACGCGGGGATGAATTTGAAGACCAATATAAATGAAATATTCAAGATAAAATACTCTTAATGCACAAAATAATCGCCAAACGTACTTATTTCTTCGTGTATGCTCTGTCTGTCTACTTCCTGCTTCCGCCTCCTCGCACCGTGAGGCGTTTGAACGCACTCGTAATTGTCACCGTTACACCTTTATTGTTTGTTTCTTTGTTTGTTTTCATTTTTATTCAGGTACTCGCTATCACAATTGACGTACTCTAGAATCTAGACTGTAGAGGTCTCTAGTAAAAGCATATTTAGAACAACTAATTACCATTTTTATAGAAATCTGTCCCAACACTGAGCTTACCGTACCATGCAGACCAAAAGTCAAAAGTGGAAACTTGTGGAAACCGTGAGAACATCTTTGAAAAATGACTTATGCGTAACAGGGGACCTTTCACATATGTAATAATTCCTTAGTGTGCCTTTGTACAATGACTAGGCGGGAGCTTATTCCGGGGTAATTGCATTTTCTTGTCGGACAAGCACATCTTAGATCAGGGGTGTCAAACATACGGCCCGCGGGCCGGATCCAGCCCGTCTGGTGGTTTGGTACGGCCCGGGGAAGAAAGCTGCATTGTATAAAAAAAATATGAATTTAATTTAAAAATTGTAGTTCTTGTATTATCCGCTAGGGGGCGCATTTTCCCTGTTTAAAAGATATGTGCGCAGCAAGCGTTAATTCTGACGTGAAACGGTACAAAGAGAAGATTTCAGGGCTGTTGATGGAGTTTGAGAAAAGATTTCAGGTTTTTAGCGAACTCGAAACAGATTTTGCAGTTTTTCGCTCAACAGTGAAAGTTATTCATTTGTTCAAATTGCTTTCCAGATGTTGAAAAACAGTGTTTTTAAGTTCCACAAGGCTGCTATAAATGTTTTTGGAACATTGTTACTAATTCTGTGATCAGTTTTATGTACAACACACTTTAATATATGTTTAACTGTGTAAGTGTTGATAAAATTGCACATACTTTATTTATGTTCTTATGTTATTCTCTTGTTCATAATATATTGTTCATAATGTAAAAGGAAAATTCTGTTAATAAACATTTTGATAATTTACTCATTCTTTGCACAAATTATTAGTATTAGTGACTAATACAAAGGAAAAAAGTGGGCTTATTGTTAGTTCTATGTCATTTTGCAATGAGTTTACTGGTCCGGCCCGCTTGATCTCAAATTAAGCTGTATTCGGCCCGCAGACCAAAGGGAGTTTGACACCCCTGTCTTAGATGGTTCATTGCAGGCAGTCATAGTTGGCTCTATACCGCCCTCTGCTGGCCGCAAAGCAGAATCATCCCCGCATGCTGCAATGCACGCATCCCTCTTTTGCAAGCATTTCCTGCTAACTTCCTTTCTAACCGACCTTTGTGTCACGTGTGGCTTTCCTTCCCTTACAACCTAATACCCAATGCCGGCCTGATGCTGAGTGGACTCTTTAGTCAATCAATGGCTTTAATTATTCAATTAAAGCCCAGAGGAGATGCTGGAATGGATCCAATGCTGCATTTGAGGAGCTGGGATACCTGTGCTTTGTGTGTGTGTGACATTGCAGAGGAAACACACACATACAC